>NC_142795.1:65402675-65702675 GCF_049724085.1 Artemia sp. Qi Xiang Cuo | reverse complement strand
GCTATGGTCTTCAGGTTAAATTTATGTCTGAATGATGTTAAATTCAGCAAGTGTATGTTGTTTACAGTAACATTTTTTTTCTGCATTAATGTATACAAGATAAAAGTTGAAAAGATGTCTTGGTGTAATTTTTATAAATACTCAAAATACCACAATATAAGCTTCACTCTTTATAAATTCTACTGTCAAGCTAAATAAAAAAAAAACAACAAAAGACAACAAGTTTTACAAGCCACTTTATAATCTATCAAGGCTGAAATGTATAGAAATGCCTTGGAGTATTTTTTTACTTTCGAGAATTATCTAAGAAAATGGTTAACATGATGTATTTTCTTAGCATAAGAATGTACAGCAATCCTTCAGAAACCTTAGATCATGCAACCGGTTGGGATTAGTTTAAAGCCTCCCGGAAGCAAAAAAAAGTTTAAGAATACCAGCAATGCTGTTTCTTTCTGCTGTTTCCATTCCAACGGAAGCTATTGAATACACGTATGGTGTTCAGAAAAAAACACGTGACTGAAATTTGTGATATGGTTTTCCTGACTGTGTATTTGTTTTCTTTCCTTCGACTATTTTCTCAATTCCATCACCATTATGCTGGTAGCTAATTACCAAATTGCAGCAATTTTCATTGTGTGATTATTAACCTATCAGCCATGTTTGTAATGTGAAGCATGTGTGTATGGGATATCTACTCCATTGTTCACTGTCAGATGAAAGATCTTAAGCCGAATAGGCCAGCTATAACAAAAAACAAACACAGAGAAAAAACTCAATGAAAAAAAAAAAAAACGAGACTGCGGCCAGTGGAGAGAAAAAACGAAAAATGTAAAACAACGCGGATATTTCGCCTGTATCAAAACAAGGCGTCTTCAGCACAAGAGAAACTTAAGAAGAACAAGATAAAAATTCAAACTAAAACTAAAAACAAATAAAACCACCACCAATAAACTAATCCACGTAGGGAAAAGAAGCTATTAGAGTTACTTCAGTGAGAACCCCAAAGCAACTGAGGTAAAAAAAAGAAAGAAATTACGTCATCATCTTCTTTTTTTATGTATTTCTCCCGTGATAATTTTTTCCCCTGAAAATCTCACGTGGAAAATTCTCTTTAAACGTAAAATTGATCGGTGATAGAGAAATTAAGACAAATAAAAGGAATGAAGAAACAAAGGGATCCTGGAATATTCTACCTATATTACAAAAAACTTCTAGAATGTACCGTTAAGAATCACACAGTTCGAACCAATAGTAACCAAAATTATAAAGAAGAGGAACTTTGATAACAGTTAATACATCTGAAGAATTGGCGAGTCTGAGAAAATTTGCCTGATTTTCGAAACTTGAGGATCCCCCCCCCAAAAAAAAGAAGAAGAAGACAAGTGATCTTAATAAATATCCACACCATTCGATTCAGCACATTATAAAACACTACCGTGGGGGCTTTAAGCTCCTCTCTACAAAAATTTAAAATTTTGCATTTTTTCCCAGAAGAAAGATCACAGATGTGTGTTTATTTGTTATTATTATATTATTATTTTTTTTTCCCAGGGGTGATCGTATCGAACCGTTGATCCTGGAAGATTGGGAGAAGACTCCTTCGAACGGAAAGGAAAGGTTGTGGAGCACTTTTAAAGTGACCAAAAAGATTGTACTAAATAAAATTAAATGCTATACATTCTGCCTATATTTTGGAATATAGGTTGAATATTCCAAAATTCCTTCTTTCTTTCATTATTTTGTTTGTCATACTTTCTCTTTGGCTGCTCAATTTTGTATGTGGCGGAAATTTTCAGGTAGGAGGATACGCTTAGCTCCATGGAAAGAGGGGGTAGGTGGGATAATTTAACACACAACCTCCCATTCTGAGGAATATTTTTTGACTAAGCCTGCAATATGGGTGCTGCGGGGTGGCACCTCTAATTTCAGAAATATTTTAAGGGTGTCATGGAATATCGTATTCATGTGCTTATTTTCACAGAAAGGAGAAGGTTGGGGGGACGTCCTCTGTAATAATTATTTGTTCGAAGAGATATCCTGGAAAAATATAAAATTATCTTCCAACAGATGCTGAAAGTAGTGATAAAAAAATTTGCTTTTTAATGTTTTGACTCCTCTCCTCAGGAAAAGCCTCTAACCCATACCTTCCCCTGCAAGAGTCGGGCATGTGTGGACCTTTGGCTTTTTCTGCCTTGTAGTTAAGTTTGGATATTTGACATTAAACAGGAAACAACTTGCTATCCCAAAATATTCTTTTAGCTGTTACAAAGGAAAGTTATATTAAATTTATGCTAGCGTAAACTACAATTGCAAATTCATCTCAGTTCTTCTCCTGAGTTTTTTTATTCTCTTCCTATTGGGCCAAAACAGAAAAATATGCTCTGCTTTTAATTTCTCATAATGATAACTGAATCTGCAACGTTTCGCACCCTGAACATCGATTTACTCACGTTTCTAGTTCGTGCAAAATAATATAAATTGACTTAACAATAAACTCATTAATCTGATCAATGGTGCACATAAGCGTTCCACATTGAATATTAGCGTTTGTTTTAGTGGCTCAATCGCACAAACGCAAGGAGCACCTGGTGTCCCAGTCTCTAAAGATACTCCAGAATGGGGGATTCCCCAGCAAACCAAGTTGAAGTATGCACAGTTATTTAACTCATTGGACAGGAATAACACCGGATTCCTGACAGGAATTCAAGCTCGGGGTGTTTTAGTACAGTCGCAACTTCCTCAAGTTACTTTAGCCAAAATATGGTGAGTACTTTTGATCTATTGTTGGAATAAATAATTTATGCCGTATACAATTTGTTCATTAGTGTAGCTACGATCAAGGCCCTATCCAGGATTTTTCTCGGGGGGGGGGGGAAAATTACTCAAAGATTTTTTTTCGGGGGGGGGGGGTTTACACAAAAAAAACGCATACAACATTTGTTAATATCCATTTTTGTTACTTTTTTACATGTCAGAAAAATATATCGGGGGGGGGGGTCCAAACCTCCTAGTTGACTTTGGGATTTTTGTTTGACTTTAGGCCGTTTGACTTTGGGGTATAAGCCTGGCCAATAGTTAAGCTACTGGGATGCAGGAAAAAATAACTCTTGGCTTTCATTATTTCATTGGCTTTCATTATAGATGAAGGAACTAACGTTGGCTTTCATTATTTTTTCATGGGCTAAATTCCAACGAAAAACTTCGCTTTAATATTATTTTGGTCTCAAATTGCAAAGCTAGATCTTATGGGTCCATTTCCAGGATTTGTTTTGTATCGGGGTTCACAAAAAGAGAGAGACAAATTGCAACTTTCATTGATGAACTACTGTGTACATTCAAAATTTGAAATAGTGGCACTTTTTGTGCAAAAAACTGTATTTTGTCATGACTCTATAATTAACTGTTGAGTATGTTAGCCTTTTTTCTATTATCTGGATTAATGGTCTTTCTTTTAATTGGGGGGAGGGGGGTAATTAATGTCATGTCTAGTTACCCTGATACTTAGGTTGAATAAGTTATTTCGACAAGAAAAAAACGACTCAGATGTTCCCCGAGGAACATGGTATACCTACTTCTATGATTCTTTTCTCTTCATGCCAAACGATTTATTGTCAGCCACAATTTTACCACTTTTGAAGAAAGATTGCCAATAACTTTGGTTTAAATACAACACTACTACTTTTCTGTGTATCTATATATCTTCACAATATATCTTCACAATAATAGTTTTGACAAAACGGAGCTCTTAAGTAATGCTCGGTAGCTAGCTAGTTCAAATATTTGTGTTGCAAGCACTATTAAAAGAAGAAAAGAAAAGTATCTTCTTTCCTCTACCAGAGCTGAAAAGTAACTAAAAGCCTCTTTCTTGTACACTGCCTATTAAATAGAGCTGAATACAAAATTCAGCTAAACTCAGCTTGACTTGACCAGATGTGTTTTGAATGCCAAACAGCTAATTATGTGTTCAAAAACTAAATACCCTAGTATAATTTTAAAGATGTTTTAGCGCTGTGTTTGGTATCATAGTAAGCACAGTAAGCTTTCGGGTTCGCTTTTGACTGTTGACTTGTTTGTTTAATGAAAATAAGACTAATGAAGTTAATTTGAAAAAAGAGGTTTAAAGCATAGATAAACAGTGAAAATGGTTACTTGACATAAAATCTTACCAAATTACTCCCTTTTCTAGTAGAAAAAATTTTGAGCAGACTTTTTAAGCCTGGCTTTTTTTTGTATCGGGGTTCACAAAAAGAGAGAGACAAATTGCAACTTTCATTGATGAACTACTGTGTACATTCAAAATTTGAAATAGTGGCACTTTTTGTGCAAAAAACTGTATTTTGTCATGACTCTATAATTAACTGTTGAGTATGTTAGCCTTTTTTCTATTATCTGGATTAATGGTCTTTCTTTTTTTTGGGGGGAGGGGGTAATTAATGTCATGTCTAGTTACCCTGATACTTAGGTTGAATAAGTTATTTCGACAAGAAAAAAACGACTCAGATGTTCCCCGAGGAACATGGTATACCTACTTCTATGATTCTTTTCTCTTCATGCCAAACGATTTATTGTCAGCCACAATTTTACCACTTTTGAAGAAAGATTGCCAATAACTTTGGTTTAAATACAGCACTACTACTTTTGCTATTAACAACTCAACGCAGCATGAGACCGCTTGGTGCCAACGCGATTGCGCACGCTTCTCCACCTTGATATGTTCAAATTTTGACTCTTTACTTCCTCCCGTAAAGCTCCGATTCCTTTAAATCCTTTCTTGTGAGCTCTTTGCACCCCATTTGTTGACGATCTTCGGGAATAGGGCCAAACGGGACGACCCATTTTGTCCCAAATAGATGGCTACTATATATCTTCACAATAATAGTTTTGACAAAACGGAGCTCTTAAGTAATGCTCGGTAGCTAGCTAGTTCAAATATTTGTGTTGCAAGCACTATTAAAAGAAGAAAAGAAAAGTATCTTCTTTCCTCTACCAGAGCTGAAAAGTAACTAAAAGCCTCTTTCTTGTACACTGTCTATTTAATAAAGCTGAATACAAAATTCAGCTAAACTCAGCTTGACTTGACCAGATGTGTTTGGTATGCCAAACAGCTAATTCTGTGTTCAAAAACTAAATACCCTAGTATAATTTTAAAGATGTTTTAGCGCTGTGTTTGGTATCATAGTAAGCACAGTAAGCTTTCGGGTTCGCTTTTGACTGTTGACTTGTTTGTTTAATGAAAATAAGACTAATGAAGTTAATTTGAAAAAAGAGGTTTAAAGCATAGGTAAACAGTGAAAATGGTTACTTGACATAAAATCTTACCAAATTACTCCCTTTTCTAGTAGAAAAAATTTTGAGCAGACTTTTTAAGCCTGGCTTTTTACGTGGGTACAGACTGTTGGAGGACATATCAGAGTAAAGCAGCAAAAATATGATGGGAGCCATCATATTTTTCGAAACCATTCGAGGGTATCAGAATTTATCTCCGCAGTGAAAATTGAACCTGCTCCTATGACATATCCTATTCTAATTTTAATTGGCGTTTATGATTGTGCGAATATATTATCCTCTTCCATTACTATTTAAAGACAAGACTTGTTTTAGTTTTGGGTATGCTTTGGATATTCAAGAGTAAGTATGCAATCTTTGCCTTTTATCTATTAGAAATGCCTTAAAAGAGTGATTTTTTAGCTTTTCAGAGAAAACCTTTTTTTATGCCTTACGTTATAACTACTTCGCACATTATTAATATAATTTGCCTCCTTTTATAAATATGTTGCTGTCAATATAGTCAGAATTTAGCGTAACTTCGTGGAAATTTTAGGGGTTTGGTTTGATGCGTAAAAATACGTCTTTAAGCTTAAATTTCTAATAGATTCAATCATTGTATATCATGTGCAAGAAAGAAATCTGAAGCGGTAGGGGGGCTCCTTAGATGGGAATCTGTATATCCCCTCTTTAGGTAAGCGTGCGTGACCGTCTATATATTAATTAAGAAAAAAAATAAATGTGTGTTTATTCTCCCTATCATATTATGTGCTTATTTATTGTTTTTTCTTGTTATTTTTACTTAAAAGCTCATTTTCCTTTAGGACACTTTCTGATATTGATACAGATGGTAAATTATCTTGTGAAGAGTTTATACTGGCCATGCATCTGTGTGATGTAGCAAGGATTAATGAGCCCCTGCCATCTGTCCTTCCTAACAGTTGGATGCCTCCCAGTTTTCGTAGAGGTTATGGTGCACAAAAAACTCGTGCTGGGAGCTTAGCGTCCATTGGCAGTGGTGATGATAGTTTTGTTCATTCTACTTCATCTCCGTCTAATAAGGAAGAGGGTTCTATGCTTTCCCCTGGTTTGTATAAATTTTTGAATGATTGTGACTGTTTCTGTGGAATAATGTTACAAAAACGGAGGTTAACAACAAAAGCCATTATTTAGGATTTTTTTTTAGGTGGAAAGGGGGTAGGTTAGTGTCTAAAAAGTAAGAAGAGGTAAGCTTTATAAAATCAAGTTAATATTTTTTTTGGGAGAGTTGATGACTAGAGGTTCCTAGGGCATATTCTTTATTTAAGAGAATTAGCGGGAAAAAAAATTATTCCATTTGGAGCTGTCCTCAAAAGTTATTTGTAGGAAGGTTAATTGGTTTTCCTTTAAAAATTCATTATAATAAATCAGACCTACACAAGCCCAAAGAAGATGAGAGGTAAATTACTTTCTAGAAAGTACCCACGGAATGCCATAAAAGCAACAATATACAAGACCAATGTTGCGTCGTAGCGCCATCTATCATCGCTAAATTCAAAGCCCACCTACTCAAAAGCCCAGATAGCATTGCCTGCTTGACCCCAAAGTCTAGACGTGGATGTTCGGCAATCGCCGGAAAGGATTTCTTTTATTCCATTTTATACAAGTGTCATTAATCATGCTTTGTGTTTTGTTTTTCCGGTGTTTTTTTTTTTCTGTGTTGTACAATCTTGCTTAGTTTTTTTCCTGTGCTGCAAGAAATAGTGCAATTTAGTTGAGGCCTTTGCCAATACTATGAAAGATGTTTTAAACAAATGAATCTTGAATCTTGTTTCAATATTGCTGACTTGAAATTAGAATTTTTATTAATCGTAACAGTGATAATGTGGAACTAATTTTTGCTGCTAGTGGCGCTGCAGGGAAAATTGAAAAAAAAAAAAAAAACAGAAAATATTAAATGAAAATGGCGGATGGAGAAGTGAGCTCAAAATGCCAGTATCTAAAAAAAAGTGGCAAAAAGCTATATTAGAGTTGTTTCTATGAATAAAGACTTATTCAACAAGTGTCCCCATTTGATTAATTGTTACGCGAGTATTTTCCCTAATTTTGTCGTTGCACATTCTCGCCAGAAAATGTCATTTTTGCCTAGATATGCTTCTTGTATATTTATTTGAAAAAAAAAACTGCATAACTTCGCGTATAGCATTTATATTATATTTATCGTGATATTGCGTCTGGGCACAAGAGGCTTCGTGGGCTATAATGTCGGTGCTAACAGATTACTCGTTACCTACAAACCATATGCTGTTTGTTCGTATATTTTGCTTATAATTTACCTTTCATATGCAAATAATAAAAAAAAGATCACAGAAGATCAATCTAGTTTTCATATATAAGTTGGGGCAAAATTGAGCAGACAGTTATCTGAGAAAAGAATTAAGACTGAAAAGATAGACTTTCAGTGTAATTATTAATATTGACCGATTTTATGATGTACCAAGCGATTTATTTTTAACGCTGTAGTTACTATTGCTTACTTTACACTTTTTTTTGCTCCTGTTATCTTCTGCAGCTCTATTCATAAAATGTGTGCACCATATTTCTGCACAATTTTTCTACCCTCTCCCCATCTATTTGTCGCGTTTGTTGCGAGATTGTTTTTAGTTCATGGTCACTTAGCTTAACTATGTTTGTTGAATGTGCAGCACTGGGTTTTTGTTTTATATTTCTAAATAATTCTTTACCGTTACAAATACTCCACAATTTTAAATATTATTTCAGATTTTTGATTTTTTGGTTTATTAATGTAAGGTCTTGGCCTCAAGGCAAGGAAGTAATGTACTAATATTTAAGAAAATAAAAATAAAATGGAAGGGATTTTGTTTTCTCATAGGAGCATTCAATAGCTCCATCTTCATAGAAAGGGGCTGAAGAATGTAGTGCTCAAGAATAATTGATTATGTGTTTTTGTTGTAATCTGGTTTTAAAATGAGAATTGAAAGACATACTTTTTCTAGTTTCTTTTGAGGATCGCCGAAAAGAGAATTTCGACAGAGGTCAAGCAGAATTAGAACGTCGAAGAAAGGCTCTTGAAGATGCCCAAAAAAGAGAGCGTGAAGAAAGAGAGAGGAAAGAGCGCGAAGAAATGGAGCGACAAGAAAAGATTCGTCTTGAGCAAGAGAGAAGAAAGCATGAAGAGCTCCAGCGTCAGCTCGAAAAACAGAGAGAGCTAGAAGTGGAAAGAGAGAAAGAACGGCTAAGACAAATCGAACAAAGAGAAGCTGCCAGAAGGTTTTTTTTGCGTTTTTTCTTTTAAATAAATTAGATTTTTTTTTTATAGAAACTCTAATCAAGGATCCATGCCAATGGGGAAATGAAACGGAACCGATAATTTGCCAATAGAGGGTATGGAGTCAAGAATTAAGATAGGAGTGCCAATTCGCTTTAGCTTCTGAAAAGCCTTGTAAAGGCATTAAAAAGGTCTTAAGGATCCGTAGATAATAAGGAGTGACTCCAATTGTGATATTAGTGTAGAAACAGCCAGTATTTCAATGGAACGTTTTTGCTTTTTATTTATTTTTGAATAAAAAACATCGAAGTGGTCTCAAAGAATCGCAGTGTCGCGTATTTACAGAACTCTTTCAGAACTCCGGATTCAGATCCAGTTGTCCCTTCTCCTCAGTTTTCCTCACACAGGTCAAAATTTTTTCGACTATCAAACATCAGACTACCCAGTTGTAACTTTTATCGGCATTATTCATATCTTCCCAAACCTTTACGAAAAGTGGTATCCCTTTTCATCTGCTCACCTCGCATGAGTCTTGTTCCATATTGGAAGTTCGTCATCTTTTAGACGTATATCACGTATAATTTTGTCACACTATTTTCAATGCCCAAGGAAGTGCTGTTCCATAAATAGAATTTTGTAAGTTTTTACTCCATGGTTTGTTTGGTAATTCCATCCTTGCTTTGGGTTCTACTGAGTGGTGGTAAAACCTTTGGAGGGAATGTGGAGGAAAATTTTCCACGATGGAAAATGGTAATTATTAAGCGTCTTTGTACAAAGCCAAATTTTCTTCCACCAACTTGCTCTCCATTGGAGTTATCCACTTGACGGGATATCCTGCAAAGTTTTATGTAACTCGAATACTCTCTGGAATGATAGGCGTCATTCTTCTAAAGCTATGTCTTCTCTTTCTGTTCCAGCAATTCCCTAAGATGAGTGGTTTGCTCACGTTTGAGTCTGTATTCTCTGCACCTGATCTGGTTCTGGAAACTAAGTTTGAACAGAAATTTTACAATTTCCTTCATTTTTTTCGACAAGAGGATTTGATTGTTTCTTGCTCTTCTCTTGAAAAACCATTAGCTGTCAAACCTCAAAAAGTCCCACGGCATTGATGGAGTCAGTGCTCTGCATTTAAAAATGGTGGTCGTACTTTGTCAGATCATTTGACCATTCTTATGGATATGGTGTTTCCCGCGCGAAAAATCCGTCAATGCAAGAGTGAGAAAGACGTTGGAAATGGAATTGAAAATTTGTTCGTTGAGGCGTCCGATGTCAAAGGGAATGAAGCTTCTCCAGTTTCTTTCAGTAAGGATAAGGATTGTCGATTAGTTGGGTTGGGAGCTCTTAACAAATACTTAAACAATTGTTATAAAGAATGTGTAAAACATTAGAAAAGTGTTCAAAAAAAGGGAGTAAAGCTTTTGGCAGAACCTTTTTTTTTGGCCCTGTCCACCCATAATTACAGAAATGAAATTCTTTTGTTCTTTCATAGCAAATAATACTACTGAACAATCTAAGATGTTTAGGTTAACTATCTACTCTTATTTTCTTTTATTACAGGCTTCACGGCTCCATCACAAGTGATGATATGCTGCTAGTCCTGGTAATTACGACGCTAGTTACTTTTGAAGTATTTATTATACCTTCTCTTAAACGCCTCAAGAAAAGGATTTTCCGGGATTATCCCTACTGGGAGGCCGTTCCATATGACGACGGATCGTTGAGCGAAACTTGTCTTGAATTATTCTTGGCGGGGTGTACCCTGTACAAGGTAGTCATGTCGAGCTGTATTTTGGTGAATTGGTCGCAAAGGCTTTATTCTACCTGGAACGAGTTTTGATACCTTCTTCCGATGGAGGGCAATGTATGTATTTGTATAACGCCGACATTGAAGCCCCGTCAATTTGGTCTTGGATCGACTGCTGGGGTTTGGCATCAGAGTTGCTAGAAATTGCTGCGTGAACTGCTTGGTTTCGGACATCCAGCAAAGAGAGGACATGCATATTACATGACGTGAATAGTATCAAAAGGGAATCGTGAGGGAGGAGGAGGCTTTTGCATCCTAGGATGACTCCTAGTTTCTGAGAGCTGGAGGATCTCACTTTCGTGAGTTGTTCAGCCCACGTGAGATCTGACGAGAAATGAACTCCAAGAAAGCGTAGTGTGTCACATAATGCTTACTCTGTTAACTAGGTTGGTTTTACAAATTCAAACAGTCACCTTTTTTTTCGGTAGCAATTCCGTCGATTCTTAGTATAGGAGGCTTTCTCAGTCCAGCAGCGTTGCCCCTTCCTATCGTCAGCTCTTACTTTAGGTAAAAAAAACAGGTTTATAACAACCTATAAAAAATGAATACAGTTCTCGAATCAAAAATATAGAAGAAAGATCAACCAGCTGGTAAAAACTAAGAAGAAACCCAATATAATGGCATGAAAAACAGAAAATTCAAAATCACGAAAAAAGGGAAACGAGTGAATAAATTGAGGCAAAAGCGTTTTTGGTTTTATTTTCTATGAAAGGGACTATTGTTTTGCAAGTAGTCCAAAGAAGACATTTACTTGCTACTGTTTTGTTTGTAAATTTCTTCTGCAAAATGTTGGTAATAATTGGCCCATCTATTCTCAAAAGTTTTAGGTTTGGCTTCCCCTTGGAGATTTGTTTGCCGACCTTGTTTACAAGCTTTTCTTAAGTCTATTTCATAAATATCATAACGACTAACTTTGGAATAAATTTGATTAAATTCATTTCCTTTCTAGGGAGCTGGAACGACAGCGACAGATGGAATGGGAGTCTCAAAGGCTTCAAGAGCTGCTTGTACAGAGGCAAGCCGAAATGGAGAAATTGACTTCCTTGAGAGCGAAAAACCAAACTTTAACTCTAGAGCTGTGTCAGCTTGTAAGTTATTCACTTGTATTTACTTTGCTATCTGTAATTCAATCTCAAAGATTTCCATTCCGATAAAAACAAATTCTATTGATGTTGACTAGCTTTTTTCTTCGTCTTTTCGCATGTGACCAAATTTAATATTTAACTGGGAGACCTTGGGGTCTTCAAATGACCCTTTGATTCTGTATCTCAATGAAATCGTTCTTTTTCATTCTAAAAGTTGTGGGCGCTTTTATTTTTAACTTATTTGACTTATCTGAAAAATCTATGTGTGGTGGTAGGGGTTGGTATGTGCTTAGACACTTAATGGGAGGGGGGAGGGGATATGCTTCATCTGATGTTAAATTATGCTTGGATTAATTCTGTTGGTTTTCGTGTTTCTTTTCTTCCTATGTTTAAAACCTTTTGACGCTGATAATTTAAAGGATAGTTGGTGTCAATTTGATTTTGCATCATTAAGATTCAATTTAAGCTAAATTACATCAGACTTGCTAAGAAACGCTATTTAAACTTAGAACAAAGATAGTGCTATATTACTTTGTGATTTCTTTGTTAACGTCTCTTATTGTCCTGGACCGAGTGGATAGGAGAAGCATTATCAGTGTTTGGTGCTGTAATTAATTACCACAATTTTTTGTTTTCTTGTTTTACTGTATATTTTGCCACCCCCTCGGACAAGTTTTTTTTTACTTCTTGGGGTGGCCGTTAAACTGCACTTATTGTTTTTTTTTTGTTACAACAAATCTCTCTCTCTAAAAAAACGAGTTAGAATATTGATTTCCTTAAGTTTGATTAAGTTAAATTTCCTTTGTTTACTGTATATTTTACCACCCCCTCGGACAAGCTTTTTTACTTCTTGGGGTAACGTATACGGTTTTCAACAGATGCAACATTAGTTCAGTGGTACTGAAAGGAGATTTGGGGCTTTTCTCTTTAAGGAGTGGTAGATTGGTTATAATGGTAAAATCTTGGGAGAAGATAATTAGGCTATCTAAAGTTTGACTTCTTAAGTCAGCTTATTTGGAGAGCTTGAAGGACAGTAGATGTGATTCATCGCCAAATCAGGCTAAGAAAATACTGGACCTTTGTGGACTTTGGGAGATGTGGAATTAAAGAACAGGCCCTATGGGTGAAACCGTGTCAGTATGGAAGGAAGTCCAGCGAACCCTAAATGACCAAGAAATCCAAAAGTGGCAAGATCATAAGGACCGATCTATGTCTTTGAGGTTTTACTCCCAAGCCAAAGACGGTTGGGGGGAGGAGGTTTATTTTAAATTTGAGTTGAATAAAGAGGATTTGAAGAATTTGTTGTTGATAGGGGGACAGTTTGGATTTAGGTAAGAGAAGGAAATTTTTGGGAAAGTTTAGGCTGTCGGTTGGCCCTTACTTTTGCCCAATGTGTGGATGTGTAAATGAGAACTTTGTATCCGAGTGTGAAGAGCTGTCAGAGTTGCGGAATGAATGTTTTGGACGAGTGTTCGGGAGTGAATGCTGGTTAATTGAGTGGATGGCTGAGAGGAACGCATGTGCTATTAAACAGTTGTGTAATTTTCTTCGTTTAGGGATTAAACATAGGGAATCATGTTTGAGGGGAATAGCCTGTTACTGTTATATTTTTAGGATTTGAATTTTATTATGATTGGTGTTTGTTGGTTAAAATATTGGACCTTGATGTGTTACTTTTTTGTCGTTTTGTTCTTTTTTTATTTTTATTATCTAAAGTTGTATTTTGTTCCTGAGCATTGTTTGTAGACTGTATTATGTGTTGCTATGGCCCACAGGCTTTTTGCAATAAATCTTATCTTATCTATATGGTTTTCGGCCTTATTGTATCAATGGGTGAAGTCAGTGAAATCGCTAGATGTCTCCTTTGTGATTTGTTTTTGCTTGAAATGTTTGCCATTATTTTCCATCAAATTTAGTGACTTTAAACTAATCGCTAACGGCTGTGATACTTTTATTGTTTTGTTACAAAGTTGTATTCGAGGGAGCGCAGATGGTTATTCAACACTGGTACCCTATTAAGCAGCTTTGTTAAATATTGGAAGCTGTTTATTGTCTCTTTGAATCGCACAAGATCCGGCACTGTTGACGAAATAATTCATAACTAATGCTGACTCCTAAGTGCTACTTTTATGGGGTTATCAAACTTATTAAAAAACCAACCGCGGCCCATAGTAACCAAAACTTTAAAAACGAGTTTCTAGGGAATTACTTTCTAGTGAAAGAATTTCCAATTGACACTGATTTGAAAACCATAACTTTAAAGTCATCTTTTAACTCCTTTAAGGGGAGTTTTGATTGTCTTAAGAATAACTTAGCGATCCCTTTAATGTGTTTTCAGTAAAGTACTGGCTTCGTGTAATTCTATGAATAAAGGGAAATATCAGTTATCAGTGCTAATTTGATTGACATGTGTTGTATAAGTTTAATGTGTGCTTGTTTCAAGTTTCAATTTTGTTCTTACTTTCATCAGACAAACTTAGTTTGCTTTTTTCAAAAGGAAGGATAAAACATAACCAACACAAATAGTTAAGATTACAAAAAGCACCAAAAAACGTAGTTAATTACATTTTAGCAGTTCACTGCAAAAACACTTAATTAAGAACTCTATTGGAATTTTATATGTCAAAGGACTTTTGAAAAATCGCCGGGTCTCCGACCATAAATCATATATGGTCGAAGGAGATTTTACCCACTGAACTCAGAATTCTCTCAACCTTAAAAAAAATCTGTTTCCTTTGTTTAAATCTAAATTGAAATAATTTAACATGTCTTTCCATTATTACTCTCCATCTAATGAAGTTTAAATGAAGTTTATTTTCACGTGACTCTATTAGCCAAATAGCAGTTGTGGATTATAACATTGTATAATATTTGGCTTATATGCATTTGACTTACCAAGTTATTTTATTTTTATATTTTTTATTTACATTTATACGATTTTTATTGTAGCATGACAAAGTTAACCATGTTTAAGAAAATTTTAGATACTTGAATTGGAGTAGCTGAAATCAAGACTTGTATTGATGGCATGAGTGGACTACGAGACTCATGTTTTCATGCTCTCTCACGTTTTCACGAACTCTCATGTTCTCATATTTTCAAAATTCACACAGCTTCATATATTTTAAAATTTTTTGGAACATTTTGGGGTCTGGTGATTATGATTTCCATAGCAGTCCTCCACATGCAGTCATGAAGTTTTTTGTCGTATGGGGCTTAAAAAAAATTGAATGGAAAGAATCAAAATATCCTGACATGTTTTTGTTCAATATTTGTATCCATCTATTGAAGAGCAGTTTTATTTTCATGTCCTTAAATATTAGCCAGATAACAGTTTCTCATTTGATGTGTAATATTTTTATTGCAGCATGACAAAGTTACTACCATGTCTAAGAAAATTTTAGATACTCGAACTGGAGTTGCTGAAATCAAAACCACAATTGATGGCATGCGTGGAGTACGAGACTCTCATGTTGCAGAATTGACCCAACTCAAGGCTAGGATGAGGGATCAAAACGCTCGACTGCTTACTCTATCTCAGGAGCGAGCCAAACTTGAGGCTAAGAATAAGCTTAATTCGGCCAAAATAGGTGAAGATAATGGAAGCGAAGAAGTTGTAAAGCGGCGTCTAAATGTAGCTGCGTTGAAAGAAAAATTAGCCATTTTGCAAGCAGAGGTAAGTGAAGAAACTACCTAATAGAAAGAAACTGGACCCAATAATGTACAGACTTTATAAATGGGAGTTTTGGAAAAAAAGTTATATTTTGAATTGCTGAGAAACCTCTTAAGCTGCATTAGAATAGGAAGTGCATTCTTCGGTGACAGTAGGTTTCTATTGTTGAGTTTCAAATGTCCAATGATTTTTTGGATGCTTCTGATATTTCCTGCATTTTAAGTTTGCTCGAATCAGAAGTAGTGGTTCTTAACAATTCTTTTCCTATGGTATAGTTTACGAATCATTTGCCCCATAGAATAAATTTTTGAGTTGGAGTGATTCCAGCAAAACTAGGTCGTTTTTAACTTCTTTAAAGGGATTTTTGACCTTTTTAGGGATAAACATTAGCAAAACTTGTGTAACAGGCCAAAGTTATTATTGTTGGCACAATAGGTAAGGTTATAAAAAAAAAAAAACGAAAAAAAAAATTGAACTTTTCTAGCCTTAAAATTTCTTTTTTCGTATGGGTGTTATTGTTTATTAAATTTGTGAGCGAATCTTTTCTGACTTCTATAATCCTTATCAGCCCAATTCAGCTAATAAAGACATGACACAAACAAATATTCCACTAACAAAATTTAGGGAACGTGTTAAACCGCGATAGAGTTATTGATTTGGAAGTGAAGGGAGGTTTTTTCAATGAAGAATTAGAGACGTTACTTAAAAGATTTAATCATATTAAGGCATCATGTGCTGATAGCGTGGCACATTTTTTTTAAATATGGTGGTTGCGAAGTTAGAATTAGAAGATAAATTAGTGAATATTATGAATATGATTAAAAAAAACAACGGGAAATACTTCGTGATTTTAGGACAACTTTATTTAGCCTCTTTATAAAAATGGCGATGAGAGTGAGAGTGGTAATAGTAGAGGCACTAGCTTGATTTCCGTTGGAAGGACATTTCTTAGATTGACGGTGCTTATTCTACGGTGGACAACATTTTAAGAGAAGAACAGTGTAGTTCTAGGATGGGGAGAGGGTACGCCAACCAAATTTTTACTCTCAGATTAATAATTGATAAGTGTCTGAATCTTTGAACCTCTTTAGCTCTCAATCTTTTATAGATCATGAACAGGCTTTTGATTCAGTTGATAGAAAAGCTTTAGTGAATCTTATCCCCGTATGGTATACCAGATTAGGGCACTGAAGTGATTATTCCTATGTCCAAGAGTAATATTGATGTAGGTAAGGTATGAACTGAGGTTAATAGTAGGCTCGGTATGCAATCTGGAGTTTAGCAGGGTTGTTTCCTATCCCCGTTAATGTGGATTATTTTGATAGACTTAGTCCAATGGAACACGACAAAGACTAAGGGAGAAAGTGATATTAAATGGAAAGGTAAAACTCCTAGACTTAGGTCAAGTTGATGGTTTGAGTATCCTAGATAACAATGCTAGAGAAATGAATGATTGTTTTTTTAGCTTTTGAGACCTTAGGATGCACCAATAGGTTTGGAAACTAGCCTAATGTTAAAAAAACTAAGTTGCTTATAGTAGCTACAGGCAGACTAGCCAAAAATATGGGTCCACCCCAAACAAATTGCAACAGAAAGGATTTTTATACTGTGTTGTAGAGAAAAAAAGCTGAACAACATATCCAAAATCGCACATTCTAGGTCGACGCAAAACTAGTTTCTTTTTGCTTTTCGTGTCAGTTTTTTCACTTCTTTTCTTAAAAAATGAACTGTGGGTAAATGTTCGTTTTTCTGTATATGAAGTACCATCCTGATGTAAAATCAAGAGCTGAGCCCGAAAATGAAATCAAATTTGGTGTACAATGTACCAGAAAAAAGTTTCATAATCACCAATATGTGATTTTACCACTTATCATCGTTGTGACCTCTTTTTCACCATACTATCAGAAGGCAACTATTCTGACATAAAATGATGAGCTGAGCCCAAAAATCAAATTAACCTGATGGTTGCTAGAAAACCCGTTTCATATTTATCAATATGCACTTTTTATTTTCATTTGACATGTTTCTTTTAGCACTTATTGTCCACCAATTCGTCGATTGTTGGTAAAAAAAAAAAGTGGACTGATAAATTATGGTTGACATGTTTAGAAGATCAGTTAACGCACAGAAGGCAGCTACACCCCTTTCATTACCTTCGTAGGCAATAAATTATAAAAGTCAAAATTGAAAATACCTCATTTATTATTTATCAATTCACATTAATGCCCGTGTTTGATATCTTGCCATCTATAGATACAAAAAAGTCATTCGATATATCCGCCACCTGACAAGCTAAAAAAGTTTCACTGCGAATGTTTAGGGAGTTTCACTTCACCATTTATCCTGCCTTCCAGAATGGGATGCATGTGATCAGACGTTCTGATAGATTCTAGGCTGGGCTCTTCAAGGATCTTGTCATTGAGCAAGAGCTCATGCGTTGTCTCAAAACGGCTGGTGGTCTTTCCGATGGAAGTGGTATGACAGAGGTTCAAAGGTCTTCATGGGTTTTGTCTTGATAAGTCTGCTCTTCCTTAAATCTTCTGATGGAGGGTATGTCACAGGTTTTCTTTGGACCTAGTGGACACCATAAGGTAACGTCCAAGTTGAGGCAGCTAAAAAACTACAAAGACAACTATATCGATATTAATTTTCTAGAAAAAGATAACCATTTAATGGGGATCTTCAACTAAGAAACATCAAAAACGGTCTGACAGCCGACGAATCTGCCAACGTTGATTCTGCTAGAGATTTAGGCCTAAAAATCGTTGACTCCATGTCTGGAAAGCTGGTCCCTGATCTTGTATTTTGACGAAAACAACAGGCAGTTCAAATCACTACAAAGCAGAATCCCGGTGAAGATTGCAAAAGACTGGATCCCACTCTCCTTTTTCAGAGGTTCATCACGCTAGCAAAGAGGATCAATCTTATGGAATCTGAGTACTTTCAACGTGAACTGTGCTCCTAACCGGCATCACTTTTTTACGGTTCTTAAATGCTCCGGTCTCCGAACAAGCCAGAGTTTGCCAAGGCTATAGCACAGGGTTGCAATCTTGAGGAGTGCTCTACTCTCTTTCCCAAGAGCATTCGATATATCATCGACGGTGGAGCTCTTCTGCATATAATTCGGCCCTGTCGAAGAGAAGTCGTATAATCGGCCGTGAGATCTTCTTCACAGCAGATATGTAGCTGAAGGTAAAAAAGGATGAGTTCTTGTCCTGCAAGAAAAACAAGGTTGGATTTATCTGTGCGTTGGCTGTTTATCTCCAATCATAGGGCTTCGTCGTAGTCCAGAGACCAGGTGATGCAGATGTCCCAGTCGTGTAAGCTACTGTTGATTCTTCTCCGTGCTGCAACACAGCTCACACTGGAGATGGTTCTGATATTTTGGTTCTTGTGTATTATTATGGTGGCCTATGAAGCAAGAGACTATTCTCTGCACCTGAGCCAAAGTCGTACAAAGATCCCCGAATATGGGATATTCACAAATTGAAAGAGAAGCTGAGCCAAGAGACATGCCATCTGATTCTTTTGCTCACGCCATCTTAGGCTTTGACTCTACTTCACGGATCCACGGTGTGGGAAAAGGTCTTGCTCTGAAGAAGCTAATGGCAGATGCCGATTTTCGTACTTCAGCTGCAGTTTTCATGCTGAAGTCAGCTTCGAAGGAGAAAGTAAGGGTTGCTGGAGAAGACGCTTCGCTCATGATGTATGGCTCATCAAAAGGGGGAAATCTGAATCAACTTCACAGGGAAGTTTTTAAAAAGAAGTTAACTACTGCTAGCACGTTCGCCCACCTAGAACAGTTACCACCAACTTCTGACGCGGCTAAATTCCGCAGTTATAGGCTTTTTCTACCAAGTTTAGGTATGAAGTGGAGATCCTGATTCTGACCTTACAGCCGAGGAATAGAGTTGTAAAAATAAAGATAACTTCTTGTATCCATTGATTACTTACGTCCACCAGCCTCTGGTTTGCTTCTGAAAATCATGAAATGCTCCTGTCTACTGGAATGTGCCTCAACGAGATGTAGATACTTTAAAAACGAGCTAGCTGGTACGGCAGTGTGTAAAACTTTCACAGGGACAGCATATTCAAATATTCCGAGAATATAAAGCCATGATGATGAGGAGAACGTCAAAGCTTAGATATATGAATCAAAAGAATAAGTCGTGAATAGTAGTCTTAGTTTGATTCTGTATTTCAAATGCTCATGAAGTTGATTCGATAATTTTATCAGTTGTGAAGACTAGTCAGTGTGCTCGTAATAGTTTATTCTAAGAGGCATTTTAAATCTCGGCTGCTGAAAACTAGTTTCATAGATGGTTTCCCTTTCCTAATATTTTTCGTGTTTTAATAAGCATCTTGCAATCACTTTTTTTAGGCCGACCCATCAGGTGATGGAGCCAGCGATGATCAGATTCAGAATAATTAATTATTAGATTTCAAACCCGACAATTTTAGCCAGCGAAAGTTGGTCAGGAAAAAAAAGAATGGAGGTCACGACGACAAGAAGCGTAAAAATCTCATATTGATCATTTTTTATATACCGCACACCAAATTTGACTCGATTTTCGCACTTATCTCGTCTTTTTACATCGGAATAATAATTCAGTTCAAGAAAAACGAACAATTACTCGAACTTAATTTTTTTGTTAGGAAATTGAGAAAACTGGCACAATACGCAGAAAAACTAGTTTTCCGTCAACCTAGAATGTGCAACTTTGGATGTGTTGTTCAGCTTTTTTTTCCTACAACATGGTGTAAAAATGATTTCTGTTGCAATTTGTTTTGACCAACAATCGACGGATTGGTGGACAATAAGTGCTAAAAGAAAACGGGTTTTCTAGAAACAGGTTTTCTAGTAGACATTACATCAGGTTAATTTGATTTTTGGGATCAGCTCATCATTTTATGTCAGAACTGTTGTCTTCTGATAGTATGGGGAAAAAGAGGCCATAACGATGAGAAGGTTAACATAACATATTCATTATTATGACACTTTTTCCTGATATATTGAATAGCGAATTTGCTTTCATTTTCGGGCTCAGCTCCCCATTTTACATCGGGACGGTGCTTCATATGCGGAAAAACGAACATTTACCGGCAGTTCATTTTTTAAAGAAAAACATGAAAAAATGCACACGAAAAAAAAAAAAACTAGTTTGGCGTCGACTTATAGTGTGTAACTTTGGATATGTTGTTCAGGTTCTTTTTTTCTCTACAAGACGGTGTAAAAATCATTTCTGTTGCGAATTGTTTGGGGTCAAACTCTAGTTTGCCTGAACTATTAGACTAGGAATAAACGAGGGTGAATAGGTGATGTTCGGTAATTGGAAAATCGATCAAGTTGATGGCTTTACTTACCTGAGTAGTTTTTTTTTATAAAGATAGTGGATGCAGTAAATAAGTAAAGAGTAGAATAACCAAGGTGCAGTGTATGTTTTTTTTTTTTTTTTTTATTATTTTTTTTTTTTTTAGTCAGAAAAAAATTGAAAGGATAGGAGGATAAGTCTGCGAACTAACATTAGAATATTGGAAGGCAACAACTATGATAGTCTTCAAGTATTGTTCCAAAATGGGACGCCTCAGAAGGCAGACTAAGGTTTGTCAAACTTTCCAGAGGAATTGTATAAGGATTGTGTAAGCTGGGGTTATACTGAAAGAAAGGCTAGGGTGCTTAGGCCACGTTTTTGGATGAAGGATAACAGGTTGCCAAAGACTATGCTTTTCGGCCATCCATCTAGGGCCAAACGAATAGCCAGTCATCCCCTAACACGATGGGCAGTTGTTATAAGACAGGATTTAAAGGAAACTGGAACTTTATGGGAGGAGGAAAGAGTTAAGATTTTCGTATATTGGGGTAGATGAGGGGGATGAGTAGTTGTATTGGCCTCGAGCGGCTTGGCCCTACAGTGAGTTGATAGTAGCCACTAAGTAAAAGTGGTTTACTTTGCCTACTTTTCTCTTAATGCTCAGAAACCTGGACCTCTTTCTTTTTTGGCTTTTTGTCATTTAACTAACTGCACTACGCGGTGTATTGTTGTGGATGCGATTCTCTTTCTTCATTTAACTATAAAGTCAAAAGACTGTTCAGTTCTGATGAGTGTTTGGTTGGACATTCTTTTTATTTATAACTTATTGTAAAATAAAACTTATAAGTTGCTTTTTCGCTCGGTATTGTAATTCTGTAAGCTAATGAAACTGCAATAAAAAAAAATCTATCTCAAAAGACTAAAACATGATAGTGCTACCGGCTTTACAGAAAAGGATTGCGAGCTTTGATCAGGTGACAGCTTGAACCTTTTACCCTTGAAAGCGACTTCGTTTTTCAATTCAATTTAAATTTATTAGAATAAAAATGAAACATAACATCAATAACAATAAAGATCCTAGAAGAGAACTTTTTACAAGCATATTTGTTGTCACCGGATCAGGTCATTTTGGAACATTCGTTAACTATTGGTGAAAAGAAGTGGATTAGATATCATATATTTAATATAAGCTCTGCGAAAAATGTGGTTCAACCCCGCTTTCTAAGGCTATAATGAGAGAATGGTTGAGATGGCTAAGACATGTTCTACGTGTGTAGGATGACAGATTGTCAAAGATTTTCCTTGTCGGCCAACCGTCTATGGCCAAAAGAAAAGCAGGTCGTCCCCGAATGGGTTGGAGGGTGTCATAAGGAAAGATTTAAGGGAAATGGGAACTTCCAGGGAGGGTGTAAAGAGTGAGGCTTTGAGGAGATTAGGATGGAGTAGGAACATGCGTAGCTGTGTCGGCCTCAGTTAGCTTGGTGCTGCAGTGACTTGTTAGTAGTAGTATATTCATAAAGATACAAACCATGGCTTTAAAAAAATAAATGCATGGTATGTTAGTATCTTTAGTGTCAATCGTGTTCACTAGGGTTATGAAAGAGACAAATGAGTACCATGGGTTTGTGAAATGAATATATTTTTATTTTAGCTTACACGGAAGAAAGATGATAAGGAGAACAATAATTGTCGTTTGGAGGAAATACAGAAAGAGCTGAAGGACGAAATTAACAAATGCAGGAAAGTCAAGGCTGAGTTTGATTCAAAACGCTCCAAAGTTCTTGAGCTTCGTGCCTCTCAAACCCAGGCTCTGATAAGCGGAGCTGGATGGGAGAATAATCAGTGGGATGAATCTCCAATCAAGGAGTCACAGGCTAGTTTTGTGTCTGTGCCAAGCCAGGAGATAATTAAGTATCGAGCATTGTATGGCTTTGATGCAAGAAATACGGACGAACTCTCATTTGTTGCTGGTGATATCATTACGGTAATTTCTAATGCTTGATTTTAATGGGGATTTTAATTCCTGTCATTTTTTTTGACAAATTATCAGTAAACCTCATGCCCTATTCTCAAAACGTGATTGGCTGATTTAGTAAATTTGGGGCATTTGCACGGAGAATTAATTCTATAGACTATGGGAGGCAAGTATATATTTAATACTTGACTTTTAAGTTATTTTTAACTTTAATTTACTTTGCATTTGTGATCAAAGCCATACTTTTTTTTATGGGAGCTGGGGCGTATCCGAGGTTTTTTGTCGATCGGAGGAAGAAAGGGGACGTAGATGGTGAAGTAAACGGATATTTTCGGTGCTAACTTCTTAATTTTTCTTGAGAGGGGTAATCCCCATTCCTGCCTCCCTGTAAGCAGGTTAGTGCTGTTCTTGTATTAGTCATTTTATTGTTACTCAATACGTTTGTTGAAGTTGTTCTTGTAATTTGTTAAAATTAAATGTTTGGGAATGGAAAAGTCAACACTGATGAACCTTCCACATGAATTAGTATTTTCACAAATTCTGCATTAGTATTTGGCAATTTTATCAAGTAAATAATTTCGTTTAATGACCAAGGTTACAACGGTACTTCGTTTTAGTTCATTTGCAACATTTTGTTGCTTCATATCCTCTATTAAATACTCTGTTCTTTGTATGATCGCCTGCATCAGCTGGTCTAATCGAAGCCCTCAGGATAAGGGAAGGGGATTAATCTTGCTATCCTTTCCCCCTGGAAGACTAAGACCACTTACGAAGATACAAATGCATCAAACCATGTAATATAATTCTTGTTAAAAATAAATTATTACTTGTGCTCCCCCCCCCCCATTTCGCATTGGTATGACCCGTTTTACAATTAAATAATTTGATTACTCTATGCCTTACGCCGTAATCGTTTTCAAAGCCTTTTTTTGTAACATATATATTATATATATATATATATATATATATATATATATATATATATATATATATATATATATATATATATATATATATGTATATATGTGCGTGTGTGTGTGTGTGTGTGTGTGTGTACACACACACACACACACACACACACACACACACACACACACACACACACACACACACACACACACACACACACATCTATATATATATATATATATATATATATATATATATATATATATATATATATATATATATATATATATATATATATATATATATATATATATATATATATATATATATATATATATATATATATATATATATATATATATATATATATATATATATATATATATATATATATATATATATATATATATATATATATATATATATATATATATATATATATATATATATATATATATATATATATATATATATATATATATATATATATATATATATATATATATATATATATATATATATATATATATATATATATATATATATATATATATATATATATATATATATATATATATATATATATATATATATATATATATATATATATATATATATATATATATATATATATATATATATATATATATATATATATATATATATATATATATATATATATATATATATATATATATATATATATATATATATATATATACTTAGAACTTATAAATTAGTCCTTCATCTTTTGTGGGCTACTTAAGGACTTCTCTACACCTAGTTTAGTTTACTCTTGTAACTTATAATAATAATTTAATTACTCTTTGCCTTGCGCCTTGATTGTTTTCAAAACATTTTTTGTGCAACTTATATAGCAATTTAAGCAATTTGCCAATCGGAATTGAGGAGGATATTATCAAAAGACATGGTATGGAGTTTTTTGACGTGAACATAGTCAAAGAAGCTAAAACTTTATTGTGGCAAATAAGTGCACCTGAATTGCCCAATACGTAAGGGGAGCAATGCACTTTCTAGTCATTTTAGTGACATTATTTCTCTGTTAAGATCTCTTGACAGTAGCGACACTTTTGTACCTAAGTTTGTGATAAAGCAATCTACTGAGGTGCCATGTCTTCCTGCCAATGCTTATACTTCGTTACTCTCTAAGTTTAATAAGCTGCAACAAGTGGTTGTTGAAATGTCAGGGAAACTTGACAATTATCAGTTGAATTTTCTTCAACTATCCAAACCTACCTCCGCAATTGACACTCATGCGACAGTTATTGTCTCTAAAGTGCCTTCAGGTCTGTCTGATCCGATTAAAAGCAAACCTGTTCTCGACCAAATAGCTCGGCATGAACTAGTTTGTAGCGTGAAACCTGATAATGACAGATGATATGTCAATATTGATAAATCTGCAACTGAAGATTTGTGTACAACAGTTCAGAACTTTATTACCGGAGCAATAGTTAAAGTACGATCCAAACGCTTTTTTGGGATTCTCAGAGGTTTCCCAGTTGATGTCGACCTATCAGTTATTAATAGACTGCAATGTATAAAAAGTGCAAATCGATTGGGCGCGACTATGTCAGTCAAGCTTGAATTTGAAGACTCCTTCACTCAGTCCGCTTATTCCAAAGAAGGAATTAAAGTTGGATATGAACTTTTTCGAATTCACGAATTTAAGGAAATACATAAATGCTTCTTCAATGCCGGTCATACGATCACTTTCAAAGTGTTTGCACCAGGAGTGTCCCGAAATGTGCCGGATGTGCTGGGCCACTTCTTTCTACTAAGGATAGTCCTTGTAGCGCTGTTCCCAAGTATGCTAACTGTGGTAAAAATCATGCTTCTTATAGTCTGTCCGGCCCAGTATCTAAGGAACTAATGTTGCGCTCCCCCATTTTGCAAAGACTTTGGATTTTTCAATAATATCGTTTAATATTAATGGTACAAAGGATAAGGAATTCGTTATTGATGAGTTCTACAATGATTTTGATTTGGCCTGTCTGCAGGAGCATCTTCTTACAGACTTTAGCATTAACCTTTTGCGTCGGAGCCCTCATCATGATGTGTTTTTTACTAATGCCAAAACCACAAGAGGCCGCCCATCCGGTGGGCTAGCTTTTGTTTCTAAGCGCATTCCGAATTTAGTTTCGCCGGTGACTTTTTACTCGGATGAGTTTTTTTTGGCTGTTCGTATGGGCACTACAGTTTTCATTAATTCTTATCTGCCTTATGATGATCGTTCTGCCAGATCAAGCTTGCAACACATTGAAGTTTTTAGTAGAAAAAATTATTTCTATTTCTCTAGATTATATGATCATTGGTGACCTCAATACGGATATCAATTTTTCGTCAGTGAGAAGTGGTTCGTTCTTAGGTTGCCTTCCATCTTATCATATTATACCCAAAACTCATCCGTTTTATTACATCCACCATTCAGGCAGTAAGAGCAGTATTGATCACATTATTTGCTCACCTAGTATTACTACATCAATAGTGTTTGTACATGCTGAAGAACAAGACATAGATCATGTCCCTATTTCACTTACTCTTACGCTTAATATTAACCTTGCAAGTATTCGTAAAGTACCTCGGTCTTCCAAATGATTTGAAAAAAAGTAATTGGAAGAAAGCTGATGTCCCTCTCCATGTCTATATACTAACAAACATGCTGTCTGCTATACAAGTTCCCTATCATCTGTTCCAGTGATGCATACCAGTGAATTGCAAAAAAGGGCCTGGATTCCCAATATAATCAAATAATTACTGTCTAAAAGATGCCGAGGCAGTTGCAGTGCCGCTGCAACGTGTTAGATGTGGTACGCAAAAACCTATTTGGTCTTTAGATCCTAATTTAAAAACTTTGGTTAAAAGTATGGAATGAATGTGATAGACCGCCTTGTGGAGTTGTATCTGACCTTAAGCGTAAGACGCGCAGTGAATATAAAAAATATTTTAACTCAATGCGTTATCGTGGTATGGATTTTCCAGTGTCAACGAGAGAATGGCGAAAAAATTCTCTGGATACTTGTATTTTGCAGGCTTATCTTAGTGACCAAGATTTTTTGCAGAAACTAAATTTCAGCTGGGCGGGCAAAATGAGGTCAAGAGGGGGGGGGGGGCAAAATTGGGTGTAGAGGGACCAGTTACCGCTCCTGTCCCGTAGCAAATTATGCCCCTGACTTCTACCCGTTAAGAAATGGCTCGCAGATTTTGGTAATTTGCGGTACTTGTAAGCACCACAATTACTTTTTGAGGCTTGACTAAGTCCTGGGCTGTATTTTCTTCTTTCGTGACAGAAGCAATTGAACTCCTTACGAAATCGTGCATCGTTCTATACATGAAAGGCTTAGAAAATTCATAAAGATGGGGATCTCCTTTTATCTTTTGGCCCAGGCTGACCTTCAAAATAGATTAATTTTTTTTTTATTTTGAAGAAACTCATACCACGGTTTTAGCATTATCTAGACAGTATAATTTAAATGACAAGGACAGCAAAGAAGTGTAAATTTATTTCCAGTAATAACATACATATGTATAAATGCATTCGTTTTCAGCATTTGAGACTTTTTTTTAGTGTATGCAGTCAATAAACATTAATTCCGATTTACATTATCTTTGAAGCCATGTATGCAGTTTTATTTACCCGTCAACTCGTTTAGAAAAGGCTCTCGGATTGCCATATTATGAGGTCTTCTTCCGTCCAGAATTTAGGGTAATAAAGCTTCCATATATAATTTTGATCTAGCCCCCATACTACCATTGCTGAAACATAAAACTTGAATACAAGAAGTCCTCAAACCACAATCAATACTTTTTTTTTCATTTGCCTGGCTCTATGGTAGGCCTATCCTATTTCTGTAGCTAAATTCGGTACTTGTGCACTGTCTGGTACCTACCGCTATAACTGTATCAAGGAAACCAGACACGAAACCCGACAAACGGGTATTTGCAATAGAGAAATGGAATGCAAAGCGAGGTTTCCATTGTGTTTACAATATTTAAACTGTTGTTTTTTGGGGTTTAGGGGGGAAAGGTACCTAGGTTAGGTTACGTATTTAATATATTCTATGCTCTACCACCCAGCCCCCCCCCTCCCCAACGTGCAAACATATAGCCTAAATTTGTTTCTAAACTATTATATATTCATCCTATTTATTTTTTTTAATAGCATTAACCAAACTTGACTTCTTTTGTGGGTACCATATTATGCACAAGTACCCTAAATTCTTAGACCTTGTAATAACCAATATTTAGATTTTCCTGATATGACACTAAACAAAATTTTAATCTATGACACAGGAGGGGTGTGGGCTTGGTCAAGATATATAACTCAGACTTATTTTGTGAACGTACACAAGAAATATGTCCGTATCAACAATTCTGTTTAAAATGTGGAGCCAATGTATTGGAGATCGTGTGTTAGTTAAAGAGAGAATACTTTCTGACTCTAAACAATAATCTATAAAAGATCTAGGGCAAGGTGGACTGTACACAGTTCAGCAGACAAAATAAAGGATCTCAATGGAAGGAGAATATAAAGACTGCGTAGATGGAATGCAAGACATGCATTCCATCCAGGGATGGAATGCATGAAGCTGCTCCACCTCTCTTACCATGGACAGATTCATTTGTATAAATTTGTCTCTGATTAGGGTAATTTTTTGAAATTTGCTTTGAAAAAATAGTTTTCACCACATGATGATATGGAATCAGGTTTTTATTTATAGGAATAAGATCATATTGACAGTATGGTCTGCCTATCTCCTCTGAAGGGTGTACCAGCACATAAGGCTGATTAAGAAAAACTTTACTACAGCTTTTTGTGAAGCATCCCATTATGAAGCACAACTCATTTTAAAAACCAGTCTTATAGTTCGACCCCATGAACTTAAACAAGTCACTTAAAATATATGGTTGCTAAAAGAATGAAAACAAATCTGATATGAACTAAGAAAAATGGCTTATATTTATTAAAAACATAGATAATACCTAGAGCAGAATCTTGAAAAATGGATCAGCAACACAAAAAAATGCGCGCGCAAAAAAAAAGAAAAAATGCACAAGAAAGTTGGATTATCGAAACTGAGAGCACAATTTTGCATTCAACTTACAAAAAATTCAATTTTAATAGATTACCTATCCATTAGAAATCTGATGAAAATCTTCTAACACAATTTAAAAAAAGTAGCACTATGAAAATAAAGATAAAAAAAAAACTGATAAAACTATAAATTTTTGCCATAAAACGAATATTACCTTATTATGACATACGATACATTACACATGCACATCAGATTTACTAATACAAATTACAACAGTTTTTCATGAAGCATACCTTTATTAAGCTGTTATTCAACTAACGCAAATGATGAAAATAGACTAATTGTTCAACATTCGCAAACCGAAATAAATCATTTAAAAATGTTGATCCATAATATCAAAAGTTCTTACGATCGCAAAAAAGTAGCTTGCACAGGTCGTAAAAGCACAAATAAAAAGAAGTGTACAAGCTTGAACAATTTGTCTGTATTACAAAAAAAGACAATGACCCCAAAAAAAAAAAAAATGCAGAAAAAAGATGCAACTAAGTTAATACTCAGTCTAGCATCCATCCAACAAAATTTAGTTTTAATAAATCGACGATCAATTCGAAATCCGAAGAAATATTGAAATTTTCCTTGAAATATCATGGAAAAAAGGTTAAAACACCATGAATTCCTCCATAAATTAACTACAGAGACTTATTTTGTAAGCTTCTAATGCTAAGTACAAATTGCAAGGCTTATTCATAGATTTTTGTCTAATTTAAACTTGAATCAAATAGTTTGTGGTAACGAACTGTAAGTAAGGAGCGATGCTGCTGAATTTTTACCGAAACCAAAAAATCAGAATTCTTGTGTCAATAGTTATATCAAAAGAATCGGCTTATTATGTTGATAGTTAGTGTTACCCATCAAAAGCCACGAGCCTCAGAAAATTTGCCTGATTTCTAAAAAGGGGGGGGGGAAACACTCCCGAAAAGTCAAGAGATCTTAATGAAAATCATATTATCACGTTCTGCGTATCCAAGAACCCTGTTGTAGTAGTTCCAAGCTCCCTTCTGCAAAAATGTGAAATTTTGTATTTTTTTGCAAGAAGAAAGATCACGGATACGTGTTTATTTGTTGTTATTTTTTGTTTGTTTTCCCAAGGGGCTATTGTATTAAACCAATAGACCTATATTATTGGAAAAGGACTTATTCGGATGGAAATTAAAAGTTCTAGTGCCCTTTTAAAGTGACCAAAAAGATTGGAGCGCAATTAGCCCTCCCCTCGACATTCATCGCCCCTTTTTCCCTAAATCGTTCGATCAAAATTGTGAGATATAAGGCCCTAACCATGGAGAGAATATGGCCCCCATAGCCCCTGGGGATGCATCTTTAAGTTATAAAATTTGCCCATTGTTTACGTATAGTGCCCATTGTTTACGTATAGTATTTTTTATTGCGAAGTTGACATAAATTTTTCGGGTGAGGGAGGGGTGGTGAATTTTCTGCTCGGGGGATTTTCCACAGGGAAAATTTTACACGAGGAGAGAATTTTCCGAGGGGGGTGAAATTTTCTGAGGAAATTTTACACTGGGGAAATTTGCCAGAATTCCTATGCGAAATTCTTTTTATTGTCTTACTTTCCCTTTGTCGACTAAATTTTAAGGATGGAGATGTTAAGGGCAATTGTCCGGGGTAAATTTTTCACCAGGGTTGAATTGTCTAGAGGATCTATCTGTGAGAGGGGGAAATTTTTCCGTGGAGGTGGAGCCGGATTTCTTGGCACTTTTTCAAAAACCACCAGAAATTAAGCTACAAAAAATAATTATTTTTTAACTGAAAGTAAGAAGCAACAATAAAGCTTAAAATGAACAGAAATTATTACGTATATACAGGGGGTTTCCCTCTCGTCAACATCTCGCTCTTTACGCTAAAGTTAATAACGACTCATGAAACACAAGGGTCATTTAATGAGAACAATAAAAATATTTTTTTAAAGTGCTAAAAAACTTTAGGGTGAAGAACGAGGTGTTGAGGAGGGGGCGACCCCCTTCGTGCACGGTGAATTTCTGTCCGTTGTAAGTTTTAACGTTGCTCCTTAATTTCCCTTGAAAAAAAAACTTCAGTTAAAAACGATAGATAAATAGGCATAAATCCTTTTAATAGATGTGAGTGTTTCTGCTGATGACAGTCACTGTAAATGTGACAGAAATATCCAGCATTTTTTGTTAATTATTACTGTCTATTAAAACGATTTATCCCTATTTGAACTTTTATTTATCGTCAAGGAAAGTCATTTTGGTATTCGCAATTATCTACTTGGCTTTGTTGTTATTTGTTATAATTCGTATAGTAGCAATTATTTGTCTGTCGTGAGTGTTAATACTGTTCAAATTCTTTTTATAAAAACGGCTCCCGTATTTCCATATTTCTCGGTAATCTTGCGTCAACTATTTATGGCAATATTGCTTCAAGATAAAACTTTTATAATTTTGGTAGCCTTTTTTTCTGCCACAATTCTTTGTCACGATTGATTTTCTCAATAAATGGATCGCCTTTGCCGAAAAAAATAACAAAATAGCCAGAATCTATGTTACAACACTCTAATTGCATTTGTATTTGGTAGAAATAATTATGTGACCTTTTAAGCTGTAATGTGCCATTATTTTTGTTTTCAAGACAAATATTTTTTTGGGATAGCCTCCATTCTTCTATATTTAAATCTTTGGCACTGAAAGGACATTTTACTTCCAAAACCGCCGTATCACCAGACAAAAAAGTGGCTATTCCATCAGGACTGGCTGGAAAATATCCGTATTTAATATGAACAAAAAGTCCTGAAGGATGCACTTTGCAGTCCATCTTTTTCTCAAAAGCCGATATAGCTGTTTGTTCGTACATTTGCCCATGTTTCATTGCTTTAGTCTAGCGGTTTTTGGGATAAAGCAGTTGGCGCACTAACGGTGCAACAGTCTTTGTCCGTCTTTTACAAATTATTCCAGCTACTGACGCAGTTATCCTTTTTTTTGGTATTCTAGCCATCTGTTGTCAATACAATTTATCTGAATATCGTGTTGCTTCTTCTATTTCATGAATTTCTAAGTCAGTACACTGAACACGGTTCAGAAAACCACTTTTTGTATCTTCAAGAGAATCAGGATCTAAATCTGGAACACATGCATTCGGGCCGTAGTTTTTGTCGGGTTTCGAAACTTTCTTCGTAAATGGTTTTCCAAACAGACGTCTTTTAGCTTTCCATGTCTGCTTGTTTATGGCCCTTCTGGCCCGCTGCTCAGCAAGTCGCTTCAACAAACGACTTGGTGTAGATCCTAAACTTCTGCGAAAAATATGCAAACAGGCAGAATGTCCCTTCTTAGAATATTTTATGCCCGCAGCGGTAACACGCGTTGTGTATCGGGCTCTTTTTGTCACCATTATGTTTTTTCCCCCGATAAGCTTAGCAACTATGCTCATAAAATACTCTGCAAGGTTGCTAGTACTGTTTCCGATTAGAAATCTAACTCTTCTAGTTAAAGTGTCAAAGGTTGAATGCACATGACTAAGGAAAATATTACTTGGGGCACTTTCTTCGCTGAATTCAACAATTTTTCCTGCCATTTTGCAGCATTCTGGGCATTATCTATGATCACCACGAAAGAAATGCAATGGTATTGCTGTCAGCTCATTTATAAGGTCTTTGCCCCCTTTCCCTTCTTTGGTTGTGCGTGCAATTGGGTTTCTTGCAAAGCTGCACATTTTCTTGATTTTTAAATCACTAAGAAGCCTCCTGCATTCGGGGTTTTCTTTTTGCTTCATGTAAACCCTCTTTTTTAGGCACTTACATGCATGGTTGGCACACTCAATTTTTCGATATATCTGCCGTACGGTACTTTGGCTGTAAGCTCTACATGGGTGCTAGAGTCATCATCAGTGATAAATCTAACATATTTTAAAGAGTGCATAGTTGGAGGGGTTCAAAATGCCTTGACTAAAATATCAGATTCCATACCTGTGTTTGGTTCCTGGCACTTCATAAAACACGTAGGGTCGGGAAGCAAAGTGTTTTCATTCCTTCGATGCTTCATACAAATGCAACAGTATCTATTTCTAATCCCAACATTTAGAAGCTTTTTTGAATAAAAACCAATGACGACTCCACAACCAGACAACGCAGAAAACCTATTGCCATAGCTTCTAGTGCACCAGCCACCATCAACTATAACACAAGTCTCCACTGAACCATGCATATCGGTTTTTTTGCCTGCTTTAATAGCCATTCTGCGCTCAATCTTGCCATTGTTCAGTAAATATTGATGAAGTGTTTTTTTCCAAGTTCTCACCAGTGTCCATTTCATATTTTGTAAAAACTTTTTGTGACATACAGTTTAAACCAACTGTAGAAAAAAGCTCCTGAATTTGGGCATGACTCATACCAGTGTTTATTGCACCAACTACTGCTTCTTTGTTAATGTTTATTGTCCCTTTGATGACCTTTCGTCTTTTGGTTACTCTTTCTGTAGTAAAATTGCTTCTTTTTTGCTTTTTTTTCAGTCTGTTTTTCTTCTGGCTGTAAATCTGATTCCAAACTATGTGATTGGCGAGATGGTTTCGATGTCTTTTTTGGTGCTGGTGGTATTTCAGTGTGTAAAGTAACCTCTTCACTGCACGATTCACATTTGAAAATGAAACGTGAACGTAATCCAGCCCTGAACTCTCTGTCGAACATCATATTTGCGATAAGTTGTATGTCTTGGCACCTGAAACAAAACATTGGCTAAGAATTTGACATTGGGGGGAGGGTATTCATGGGATGAGATTAAATTTGTCACAGCAGTAAAACGGAAATTAGTATATGCGTCCCCTCCCTCCATGAGACGCCCCTCGAAAATTAATACCCCCACCTCTTGTTGGTTGGTTTGCAATACATTTCGACTTATAAAAAAGGACTAGAAATTTCTTTGAAACTCTAGAATGGGGGTCTCTATTTATTTTGTAGTTATAGAGGGAAGGATGATTTTAATGCCAAAACATCCCAAGTCTTAATAAACCTTAGCGTAAAGAGCGGTACTTTAAAAGGTTGGTAGTTCCCCACATATTCATGATAATTTTGTTCCATCTGCGATTAGAAAAGGTTCAGACTTGGATTAAAGGGAGCAGGGACTGATAAAAAAAAAGCTTCAAGTTATTAGGCAAGTAAAAGGAACAATGGATAAGACTATGGGTAACGACCAGATCAAGAACCTCTTGGGTAGCAGAAAGTCTTGTTCCTTTAATTTTAAGGTCGATAGTTTGAGCTCTTGGTTTCAAAATTGGCACTGCACTTTTTCATGTGATTTTTGGGTCCTTGCAATCATTCCTGGCTTCAAATGGTAGGAACAGCGGTACATAGTCGATATTGTATTTTTTTTTTTTTTTTTTTACGGATACCAAGAAGTATTACATGGATCCTTTGGTTTCGTACGGATAACTATCCCTTTGTCAAGATGAATCTTGATCACCCTTAGTTAAAACATGCGAATATCTCAAATGGTAGCCTCCAAAGCATGTCACATACTGGGATTCCACCTATAAATCAAGCAAATTTATTGCAGCAAATCAAGGCATCCGTGAGTCCAAGTCTTTATTTATGCATTTTACTCTGACACACATCAAACTTAAATCCAACAATGAATAAATAAATAAAAGTAAATTGCACACAAGTGCAGGGGCACCAATTTTTGAAAACATCGGAAAGGGTGAGAACTCCTTCTTTAATAAGAAAATAAGATACCCGCATACATCTTTTTCAAGATTTAAGAGAATTTTAGGTAGACTACTTGTATGGTATAAACGTGAGCACTCAAGTGGTTCATCCATTGACACATTGTAGAACCGCTTTTTTTTCGCTCGTTTGTTTCAGCTTAGCATGAGACAAGACAAAGAGAAGTGACAGAATATATGGGAAATATATAATTTGGGCAATATATTTGCACCTAAGGGGGAGGGGTGTTTGTAAAGTATTTGGACAGTGTTAAGTTAGAAAACAATTCTTAATTCATAACATGGAAAATAATTGTACCTAACACATTATGCTTGCAGACCCGTTATGCTTTACCCCCCTCCCCTCCTGATAAGCAAATATATACCCCAAATTTGTTTCTAAAGTATTATATTTTTATCATACTTAGGTATATTTCATTTGGATTGAGCGTCAGAGAAACAGGTTTACTTAGATGAGAATATTAGATAGGGTTCAGGGGCGGATCCAGGATTTTCTTAGGGGGGGGGGCAAAATAGACTGATCCGATAAACTTGCGTTATGAGCAAGTTTAATTAACGCAAACTTGAGCTAATTAAGTAAATTACACTACTTTAGAATACGCTAGGGGGGGGGCACACACCACCTCCCCTCTGGATCCGCCACTGTCAGGGTTATATCGTACAAGTACCGATTTTTTTTCTTTTTTTCTCAGTAAAAATACTAAAAAACAGTAGTTTAAAACAGTAGTCTAGTACGGAAAATACCCCTAAAATGGCACTCCAGCACAAGCGTTAAATTGGTACTTGTTAAGAAAGTGGTAAGTACAAGAGAAGTGAAATTTCGTTAATGCTAATGAAATAAAACAAAATAGGATGAAAATATAATAGTTCAGGAACATATTTGGGCTATGTATTTGCACATTAGGGGGTGGGGGTGGTAAAGCATAGAATATATTAAATGCGTAACCTATGTTTATACAGCATCCAGGCATTACCCGATAAAATGCCTATCTGGTCTCGCAATATAATTCTCTTGTACTTACCGCTTTCTTAATAAGTACCGTTAAATTATTCTGAACCTCTACAGTTCTTTGTTTTTTTTGGAGGGGGGGGGGGTTAAGGTAACCATCTTTGGGGTCAGGATGGGAAACCATATTATTTTTCTATAAAATTAAAAGTTCGTACTTACATATGTTTGATTACAAGATCTTCGTAGCTCTTCAGAAAATAAGGGACATTGACTATCCAACGAGCAGTCTTAGAGATTTCAGAAGTTAAATTGCGGCTAGTTGTTATTGGTTTTAGTCTCGGTGGTTCTATAATGGTTTCCTCTTGCATAGATACTTCATCCAAGTCAAGCAAATACTTTGGAAGTCTTGGTCTTCCACTTTTTCTCCTGCCCTTTTGCACGTTAATTAAATTAAGTCCTCTTTTATTGCGCTTTTTTCCCATAACTCAAAAAGTTTTTCAATCTCTTGAATAGAACTTGCTCAATTCTTGATATATTTCGATTGGTTTTGAACAACAGCATACAGCGGATACGGCATGTTTATCCAAGTTTAGTGGTATCATGCACAAGACACGGCGCTTGTTAATTGAAATACTGACCCGAAAATTAAACAACCCTTGTTCAAATTAAGGGTTCCGTAACTCCAAATCGATTGCAGCGAAAAAAAGCAAAGGATAAAAAAAGCTTTTAGTTGAGTAAAATCAACATAAACTGTCTGAACAAATAGTTTGGGTTAAAAATATTTACAAGCTAGTATGAATTTTATTAAAGTTGTTATATCGTTTTCTTGAACAAAGCCAAAAGAGTTTTTGTATAAAATGCATTTAAAAAATAGAGGGAGCATAAGAAAAAAAGTGAACCTGACCAAATGATAGCCACTAGTCTTCCAAATCAGGTGAACCACAGTTTAAGTTCTCTAATATATCTGTTTCTTTAAACAAACAAAATTTCTGTAACATTGAAGAGATAGCCAAGCGACTTGGACTGCTTTCGCCCCTTAAACACTATTATGAGGTTTTTTTTATGTTGTGAATATTTTTCTATTTTCAGGGTATCCTATGCAAGCCCAAACATTAACCGTTTTTTTTTTTTTTTTGCCAAAGTACCTCTACTTTTTAAAATAAGACTCCTTTACTTATAAGTCATTTTTTACACTACAAATGGGGTTGTATGTAATGTTTAAGATAAAAGGCATTCAAAGTTGCTTTTTCTTTAGGCATCTCTTGCGATGAACGCAGAACCTGGGTGGCTAAGTGGTGAGCTCAATGGTCAGGCTGGCTGGTTTCCTGAAGCATATGTGGAAAGATACTTTGAAGGAGCCGTTTCCAGTAAAAGGACTCTTGAGTAAGTAACAAAACTTCAAGGCTGTACCCGGGAGGGGGGGGGTAGGGGGTTTTAATCCCCCCCCCCCGGAATCTTTGTCGGACTTGTAAAAATGTAACAAAAATGAGTATAAACCAATTTTTTACGCGTTTTTTGATTTTTTTGTAAAAGATTAAAAAACAACCTTTTGTAAACACCCCCCCCCCCCCCGAAAAAAAATTACTGGATACGGCACTGCAAAACTTATTTTATTTATCTATAAGTTTTTGTGAAAAGTATCTATGTTAGTTTTGAGTGAAATGAAGCTATTGACATTTCCTTATGTAAACTTTTCTGAGGGACCGATTTGTGCCATCAGATTTCATCATTCTCTGAAAACTATAAAATCGGTTACTACTTAAGTTAAAATTTTATTTAAAGCCACTTTTGAATATTTTTTCAGTTGTATAATGTATTAATTCTCTAAATTGCCTTCGATTTTCTGCTTAAAGCCAGATTTACCTGTTTTTCTTGGTTCTGTTATAGGTTATGGTATTCTTTTCTCCATTGTTTTTTTTATACGCATTTGCTTTGTGACTTGGAAATCAAATCAGCACGTAAGAAAACGAACAATAAAACACGCATCTAAGTTTTAGTGAACCGTCTTTCAGCTATTGGTACAAAACTGTTGATTTTGACTTCATAAAATCAATGAGCCTGCTCCTCCGACCCCTCCCCCCTAACTCCTTCTAGAACCACAATATCGTCCTTTATAAGTTAAAGGAAATACGAGTCTTAACATAGTTCTTTTATTGAGCCCCTAAACATCTGTTTTAGAAGTTTTAAACAAGAAGTTTTAAGTCTTCCTGACTGATTAATTGTAAGAAGAAAACTGTCTTTACAATAAAAGTAGGGATATAGGGATATACTAAAGTCACAGAAGAAAGTAGACCAGCCTTGTCAACTCAAGAAGTGAATGTTTCTTCAAAGAGGGAACTTTCAAAGTTTGGATTTGCTAGTCATTATTAACACTAAAACAGTTCAGCACACAGAAGACGGAGTGGAGGGATCTGAACACCCCCTCTCCCTACCCATTTTCAGTTTATCTTGGACGAATCCTATAATTTGCTGTTTGTTTCATAAATGTTGTTTATTCAAGCGTTTTCTTCTGGTTTGATCTTCCCTTCAGCAAAATTTCCGCGTACGCAATTGATCGAAAGAGCCTCTACCTTTGGGCCACATACTTTTGAATATTTCTGCTACTACAGTTGGTTCAGAAATTTTCCTTTCCATTTTTACAGAAATTTTCCTTTCAATTTTCCGCGTACGCAATTGATCGAAACAGCAAATCGAACAGCAAAATTTCCGCGTACGCAATTGATCGAAAGAGCCTCTACTTTTGGGCCACATACTTTTGAATATTTCTGATACTACAGTTGGTTCAGAAATTTTCCTTTCAATTTTCCAGAAATTATGTCTCTCTGTTATTTGCCCCTCTACCCAGAAAGCGAAGGATCTTCGGCTTACCACCATTGATAGCTATAAGAAAAAAGACAAGTTCTTTCGTTGCCACCTATACTTTCTGATGGACTAATGATAAAATTTGAACTTCAATTTTTCGCAACAGTTTTCCTTCTTATGAGGTCTTTAGGCGTACACGATGTAGTACAAAAAAGCCCTAGCATTCTTGCTTTTAACATGGAAGAGGGAAAAGGAAATGTATTCAATTTTCGCCATTGTTAATAAGATATGATAATTGTATAAAAATCTTTGTTGATAAACATAATACGAAGTATGTTTAAGCTGAATGATATAAAATTGAACATAGAGTTCAATAGAAGGGAATAGTAGCATCCGCACCGTAAACTGCTTTTGCTTTTAATTACGTAGTTTGAGGCTAAATTTTGCGTAATTTATTTTGGCCGAATATCATTGTCAAAAACTTTTATATTATTTTGTTGCATTGTGATTTTCCAATAATACAAAGTTGTCGTTTTGAGTTTGGCTTATGGATCCGCTAAAGGCTTCTTAGGAAAAAACGCGAATATTATCTATAAGACTTTTTTTACGGATTTTTAATTCATTATTGAAATTCAAATTTAAATGAGAAAGCAATAAAGAGTGCCTGAGAACGTATAATGTAATAGAAATCTTTAAAAAGATTATTTCATGGAATAGAAAATACTTTTTTTTCCAATTTCAATGCAAAATCAAGTCGTCGTTTTCTTTCCTTAAGCATCAGTTTAAGTGATAATTTTTAGAGTAGGTAATAATTTGTAGGTTATGGGAAGGTTAGACACATTGTAAAAACAATTTCTCGATCGTTATGAACAGAACCTTCGACTGGAAAAATCCCCCTGTAGACCATTTTTCTTAAGGATTTTTTCCAGAGGAGTCGTCAAAGCATAGTGTTATGTACTCGTTTGACTGACCTTTGACCGTTTATGCATAGCTTAAGCATAAATACGATTAAGACCGTTTAAGCATAGTCTTAAGTACTCGTTTGACTGATCATTGACCTTTGACCGTTTGACTTAACTGATTCATTTGATAAATGTCAAAATTATCATCTATACACAAAATATGATTTGACCCAATTTATAGGACCATAGTTAAAGAAAAGTTAAGATGGTTAGGCCATGGACGAAGGAAGATTGGTTACTAAAAAGTGAGCTTTTTGACCATTCATCTGGGGCCAAGTGAATAGCACGTCGTCCCCTAACGGGACGGGAATGTTTCACAGAAAACTGTAATGAAGCTTTCGAACAGATTGGGGTGGAGACAGAGCTTGTGCAGCTGTGTTGTCCTCAAGCCAGGGTCGTCACGTATGGGTAGAGGGGATGCCCCCCCCATGTTTCTGGTCCCTCGGTAAAATCATAGCGCTTTGCGCCACGATTTTACCGACTTTTGCCGTGCCTTTTTAACGACTCCTGCCGTTATTTTACAGATTGCGCCACAACTTTATATTTGGTTAAACAATCAGCATTAAAATAGTGACATGATATGTACCGAAATCTAAACCTTGGTTGGTCAATGCAGCGGTTTTACCGACTTGTGCAGTGATTTCACGTATTGTATTCGAAACGGACATTATGCTAATTATATTGACAAAAAAACAGTCGGTGAAATTGGCCAGCCAGTCCGTAAAATCTCTTGCTTCTCCCCCAAACTTTTTGGCTAGTTAGTAACGGCACTGCATCAAGCAGCTTAATACCACAGTTAGTTGTTAGTAGTGGTATTATATAAAAATAGAAAAAAAGTCTATGTTGCCTTTTCGTCCTGTTTTTTGTTTATGTAAACCATTTTTCAGTGTTTTATCTTTTACAATCTAAGACAGAGGTAATTCCAGCCTCGGATATTCCTTTATTACAGTGCTTTCGGCTTACGGTTTTTCCGTAACGCTTTTAAAAGTACGCCTGAATGTATCCTTATTCAATCATTCGTTTAGAGGGATACAAGAAGTCCCTGAAACTGGTTCCGATAATAGTTCCTTTGGACATGACCAGTCTTCTGCGTTTGCTCTGATTACGAAAACTTCGGATGAAGCATCTCCTGTGTTAGGTCAAGGACAAGTATTTAGTGAACTCTACATGGAAGCCATCTACAATTGGTCAGGAACAAAAGAAAATCATTTGTCTTTCTTTAAAGGCGATATTATTAGTGTAGCCGAGAAACAGGTGAATATTTTTCTTATTTAAATTGCTCTCTATGATGATTCGCTTTCTGAAAAAAAAAATGCTTGAAAAAGATGCTCTTTCCATTTAGATCGGATTTTGTCTGTGGAATCGTCAAGGAGGGAGCAACTCCTAAGGTCCTTTGATTTAACCAGTTCTCTTACTCTTCTGTACATGAAGTGTGAGTCTTCTTTCTAAAAACCCTTTTCACACTGCTTTCTAAAAAGGCTATCTAAAAAGCCTTTTCAAATTTAAATTGCTCTCTATGATGATTCACTTTCAGAAGAAGAAAAAAAAATCAATTTCATGAGGCAGAACCGTTGTGCTTACCTAATACATGTATATCAATATTTTATTTTAACGTCTTCTAAATTGCAAAAATTCAGTTTATCTTGCTCTCGAATATATAAATCTGACCTTGTTTAGAAAGGATTCAAAACTACTAATCAAAGAAGATTGTGTCATATGGCTTTGGTAGATGGTTTCATTGGAGATCTAAAAGCAATATAATCAGCTTTAATGGCTTAGGTCCTAAGTCATTAAAGGCTATTTTATAGAATGATATTGTTGAAGTTAATAGAGATTGTTTTTGGATAGAAATGGCACCCAAGGCGTAGAAACTATTTAGGATTGCTACCTAAGCAGGACTAGTTTTAATTAGAAACGGTAACAGTCTTAATTAAAATGCTGATTAGCCAAAAATCAGGTTTATTGCCGTAAGGTTTTCGCCAAACACGGCAGTACAGCTGTAGGACAGAGGGGTGTATTTCATTTTCTATGTGCATTGATTTTTTCTTAGTTGCTTTTAAAATGTGTTTATGTTTGTGTATAATTGTTTTCTTTGATCTGAGGATTAAGGATTAAGCAGGATTAAGGTAGCTAGTAGTATGTAAATTTATGTGCAATAGTTTTGGAGCCATGAAAATGGACACAGGCTCTAAAAATTTGAGACATATGAGCTGTATAAAAGAAAAATTTGAACAAAAGAATTCAAACTCAAACAGATAAATAAAAATATTTTTTTATATATACACATAAATATGAATGTGTTTATGTTTGTGTATAATTGTTTTCTTTGATCTGAGGATATAAGCAGGATTAAGGTAGCTAGTAGTATGTAAATTTATGTGCAATAGTTTTGGAGCCATGAAAATGGACACAGGCTCTAAAAATTTGAGACATATGAGCTGTATAAAAGAAAAATTTGAACAAAGGAATTCAAACTCAAACAGATAAATATGAATGTGTATATGTATACATACATCTAATATATATAAATATATATGTATGTATACTACTTATAGATATGTGTATATTAGTTCTGTAACAATACGGTTTTGACCCGGCATCTAAATAACAGAAACAGTTTTGGCACCAAAATGTTCATAAAATTTGCTCAATAACATATCCAAAATCGGCCATAATCAACCGTGCACAAATGCCCCTTTTTCAGGGAAAATAAAGGGAAATCTTGAATTTAAATTTCTGGAATATATCCTGGATTAAAAAGTTGCTTCCAAATTCAAATTCATTTAATTCAAAAACAAGACGTAGCTCTCTTGGGCAAAGCCCAAATATGGCGTCTCTTAGTCATAAATAGCAAAATAAAGTTGTCTGATAAAACTTCGTCAGGATAAATAAACTAAAGGATGCAGACACTGGATAAAAGGATAGATAGATAAAAGGAAACAGAAAATGACATCAGAATAGAAAAATTCCATCGCTTAGTACCTCATTTTCACCCTAGACGAGGCCAGAAGAGATAAAAATATCATCTGTGGTATAACTATGATATAATACATAATTGAAAAATAATTGGAAAAAAGGGATACTAACTGATGGAATTTTCCAATTCTGATGTCATTTTTGGTCTTCCGGGACTGAGTTAATAGAAAACAGCCTTGAATTCATAGGAAACTTTCAATCCAGAAAATATTGCAGAAATATTCTCCCCCCCCTCTTTTCCTGAAAAACGTCTTCCCCCCTTTCCCCTCTTTTCCCTGAAAAAAGGGGTATTTCTGCAAACATAATATTGAAAAATCACAGACAAAATTGGTAAATGTTCCTTTTTAATAAGATTATCGAACGTGGAAAAGCTTAGCTTCTTCAGCTGTCAACTGTGAATGTTTAAGAAGAATAAGAAAACTGTCTTTTTATTCATTTTTTTTTTTTTAGGGGGAATGGTCATTTGGTAGTCTCAATGGCAAAAATGGCTGGTTTCCTAACACTCATGTTGTTGAATACACAAAGCAAACTATAATTTCTGAAGAAGTTACCACAAACGAAGAGTATGTCGCTCTTTATCCTTATCAATCAGCTGAAGTTGGCGATTTGACATTCCAAGTTGGCGAAGTCATAACAGTATCTCAGAAGAATGGCGACTGGTGGACAGGATATATTGGAGATAGAACTGGAATATTTCCGTCGAATTACGTTGAAAAAGCTTCCAACGTAAGGACATGTTCCATACTCTATTTTTTTTAATTTCTTGTATAAATTAATATTTGCAAGTGCAAATGCTAGTGGTGCTATATATTTTTTTGTTGCCTCTGAAGAATCTTTAAATTTTTTTAATGTTTTTTTGAAGGTACGTGAAAATTTCATTACCGCGCTCCTTGAAAATGTTTTCGTTATAATTATAAGCTCACTGACCTCTTGAGGTAGTTGGAAGAAGGCAGTCTTTCTTTCTGTTGAATGAAGTACCCTAGTTCTTATTTAATTTAATTTTTTCACTGAATTAATTTTTTAAACACGTTTTGTTTATTGCACTGTATTCGACAAGACAACAAAATCATAGAATACTCGTGTAACAAGCATGCATCTAAGAAATCAAACCAAATAGCCCAAGTTAACCCAGGTATTATATAAAATATATCTTCCATTGACACAATGGTAGTAATAAGTCTTTTAGAAGACACCCTTCAAGGGGCTAACTTCAAAATTCGAATAGGGAACCTTGTAAAATAAGGCGGATTTTGGATTTACAAGAATAAACACATAGAGGTCGGGCCAATAGTAACCCAAACACTAAAGAAACGAAGTTGTAATTTAACAAACGCTCTACTTCTAATTTAAGGTTCGTTTAAAATGTTTAAGGGGTTGCTTAATAAAGATGAAGCACAGATAAATGTGATTACAAAACAAATAAAAGCGAGAATCGCAACAGCTAGAGCAAAAGGCATGGGACAAACGACAGCGAGAATCACTTTGATTTGTAAACGAAATTTTAAACAGTGATCTGTGGTTAGAAACTGGAAAAGACTTTTTTTTTAATTTAAAACGTCTTAAGAAAATATATAAGATGATGCATGAATCTAAATTGCTAAAGCAAGAGGCGTGGAAAAAATATCTGAGGCAATGATGAACGAAAATGGACAACTAAATCTACGGTTGGAAAACAAAAAACAGCGATTATCACGTCGAATCATAAATGAATTCTGTGCTTAGAAGAGAAGCAACAGTGAAAATCACAACGAATCTCAGTAGAGTACAAATCCTTTTAAATGCATGATTGTCTTTCTTAACAGGAAGAACGGTGTTAAGCAGGAAGGAGGAATTGAATTCAAGACAAATTTTTTTAACTCAAATGAAATCGCTGATTTCTCACCCTATTAGTTGAAACTAAAAAATAAGACGATTATGCCAATTGTAGATACATCAGAGGGCATAGGCATTGGAACACGTGATTTTGAATGAATCTGAACAGTTGAAGTAATAGGCATAGAAAAAAGTCTCAGGTAAGGATACACGAAAATGAAGCGCAAGCGACACCTGCTGCTAGAAGACATTTGACCACTAGTATCACAACGAATACATCGAATCTTAATTTAAATATGCGGTAAATAGAAAAGAAGCAACAGTGAGAATCACAACGAGTTTCAGAAGAAAACAAATCCTATAAAATGGATGATTCTTTGATGCATTAACAGGAAGGAGAAATTGAATTCACGCTAGACTTTCTTAACTCAATTGTTATTGCTTATTTGACACCTCGTGACTTAAAACAAAAGAATGACGAATAGATATGCTCCTTTAAATGAAAAACTGTGTATTTATTTAAAACCTGACCCGAAGCTATGATATTAAGAAGAAGTTCACAGTATCTGCCTTTAGTTACAACGAGGATCAGTATGTGCAAACCTTCCATTTGCTGAGTCAAAATGAAAATGGTTGACCGTCTAGGGTCTCCTTTAGAAGAACAACGCCATCAAAATGTGGCACAAAACCCAGCACAAACCTGCAAAGATGGCAGAAATTACGCAAAATTACAAATCATTAGGATCTTTCAGCGTTATACTTATTCCCTATGGATCCCTCCTTTTTTCAGAGGATAAAGAGTAGCAAACAGATTAGTCATTTGGAGGTTGCTTCATACAAAGAGAATCAATATATACAAGCCTGCCGCATCCCTAGAGCCGAGGCCGGGCCTTGAAATCGGCAACATAGTTTTTTTTTTCTAAAAACTGGCATATTGAGATATCTGGCCAGAAAACGATCTAAAAAGGTTAAAACTTTAAGAAAGAATTTGTATTTTTCTCAGTATGGTTGTATCGAACCTATGGTAACACCATGACATCAAGATGATGTTGCGGTCAGGTATATATATATATCATTTTCTCCTACAGTCATAGACATAGGACTATAACTCTTCGCCTATAGGGTGTAGATTAAGTAAATACTAAATATACAATTAAATAACAGCACAAAAATTAAACAGACGGACAAGAAAAAAAAAGAAGAAAAAAATAAACAACACCAAAAACTACCATGCCAATCAAAATAAATGAATTAAACAAATTGAAAAGGAAAGATAGAGGGGAAAAAAGAAGGGAATAGAGACCTAACTGTCTAGGCATAAGAGGTAGTTGGTTAGCTGTGTTTTAAATGAAGGAAAATAAAGTTCTCAACCGCTTGCTTTCGATTTGTCTCAGCTCTTATGCTTGGACAACATGTATTTAGGACGGATAACCACACATTAAAGAAGGGCTGAAACAACCAGTTTTTTTTACAGTCCTTGACTTGAATCCTTTCAAATTTAAAGTGCTCTTGAAGGAGTGGCGAGTTGGTATCATAGTTAAGACCCTCTTCAATCTTCTAAACACCGTCGAAATCCGTGAAAAATGGTATCGTCAACACAATATCCTAGAAAACTAATTTTGTCTGAAAAAACTTTGGAATTCAGCTCCATAAAAATCAAAGCCACATAATTCAAACCCAGAATGATAAACAACCGTAGTTTCCCTGGAGCAAAACACTTTTAATTCCAAGAAGCTTGATAATACATAAAATAATCCTAGAAAATACCTCGCCTCCTCCCTTACGAGATAATCCCTATGCACGCATTTTTAATTTCGCATTCAAAATCCTCCTCAGTCTAGAGGACTACTCCCCTCTAGTTAACCGTTCTCAATACTTCGTAATATAGTCCTTTAAAGGAAGGGTAGTGGGGAAGGGAGAGGGGTAGGTATATTACTCGTTTCTTCCGATTTACCCGAGCAACTTTTGATGAACATTTCAGGTTCCATGCAAGAGTTTAGACGTTTCCACCCAAAAGTGAGTCTTAGACGTATTTATTTAAAATTCACTATATTCAGGTTTGGTTTTTATGCCCCCCCCCCCACGCGCTTTGTTCCGTAGTACTATCAAGGGTTTCGTTTGCGTAGTATTGTCGATTGTTTTGCGTTTCCTGGGAGAATCAACCATTTTGCCCGCCATGTGGTGGCTGTTTACGTACTGGCACTTTGTAGTGATTTTTACATATATTTTTTTTTGGAACCTATTCAGGTAAAAAAAATCTTTGAGAGAAACAAACAAATAGACACGGGTCTTTGAGTATCCTTCACAACAAAATAGGAAACTTCGCTTTATTCTAGAAAGACAGCCTAACCTTATGTTCAAGGCTTCTCATGCTGAAAACGATGCCGTACTTTTGATCACAATCGCAGAAGTTTGTGGTAATCCAACTCCCTCTCAACTTTTTTTAATTTAAAACTAGGCAAATTTTATTGCTAATAACTTGCAAATACACGTTCAAATGGGGATAAATCCGTTAATTTAGACAGCGAAAACAGGCACAAAGTCTAGATATTTCGATTACATATACAGAAATCGTCATCAGTATATTTTTCCATCATATTTTTTTTATCATTAAAAAAAAAAAATTAAAATAAGAAATTAAATTGTGATGCACATAGATCCCTGAAAGTAGTTTTAAATGGTTTGCTTTATATTGTAGAAGCTTTAATATTTTTTTTAGTAACTTTTGCTTTTACTATTCAGTTATGTTTTCTTTGTACGGTTGATATGCTCATCCTGTGTACTTAGTATGTACATTCTTAAATATTTGATAACTATCAACGCTTTTAAATTTATAGGTCGGATCTACAGGCGATGGTTTTGGTAAATATGCGAGTCCTAGTGAAGATTTAGCTGAAACAGAATTAAACAACGAAGTGGCTGTTGCATCGGCTCAGGTGCTTTATGATTATCAAGCTGATTCAGGATCATCCGTTTCTCCGAATCGTGGCGTAACCCCAAGCAGTGAATCTGTAAGTATTTTTGAGTAATTTTAAAATAAACCAGCTATGTAGTTGTAGATCTGTGACAGAGTTTTCATTTGGTTATTAGAGACTGGGTGGAAAGGCGGAGGAAGACGTTAAGAAAGAGTTTAATACCTCTGCTTTTTTCGCTCATGGAACCTTCAAGTTCAAGTTCTTTATTAATCAATAAAATTTTTTTTGACAAAACTATCAAATTAATTACCCACAGTAAGAATAACTCGTGTGTGGGTTTAAATACACTCAACAATAAATAAAAAATACTATCTCCAGATACCGGAATAAAAAGATTGCTCTTCAACTCTCCGTACGGTAATAACAAACAAAATCCGCAAAAAATCAAAATAACGAAATAAATAAAGTGAAATGAGGAGCATCCACCCCAGAAAATAAATCAAATTAATAATTACTGATTAAGTAATTCATTAATCTAATTTTATTATTAACCAATGAATTATTCAAATCTATAAAACTATGAAATTTATTCCAATTATATATAATACTATGCCTTGGTGAAAAACGGTGACACATTATCAGATGTTTATTAAAGCAACATAAAAGAGACAGGGACAACAGAACTGCCAAGCGTTAGGTTTCCAAGTAATTTGCCCATGGCAACAACCAGATGTATCAGGTCCTGAAAAATTGATGTGATTATGCAAATACAAAACTATCTCAGGTCAATAAGACCTTGAACGTGTTTAAGTCATATGAGAAGAATTTCAGCAATTTGGAAAAAACGAGATAAAGATCCAGTAGGAAGAATATTATCAAAATTTGACTTCACATATTTCTTTTTGATTGACGTAATTTACCAGGGTATAGAAAACGGGCTAGGTTCAGGCAATTTCATTCAATAGGACGGACAGGAGCTTTGAGTTGTTGTCACTGAAAGCAATCAGAGGAACAGGAATATCTAAAGGGCAAATGCTTGATCGTTTTAGTTTTCAATTTTTACAACATCAAGTGGAGATATGTGGGAGTGAAAAAGGATCAAGAATATCTGGAAATGCGTAAGATAGTGGTGGGAGACTCTGGACAATAGAAGCAGAAACTTATCAGGGCAATAGTAACGGTCTTTAGAGATTCATTTATATTAAATCTAGATGATTCTTGACTCATACCGGTAAGTTTTTAATTTCAGAGTATAAGTTCCTTAGTTTATCATGTCGAAGTATATAATTGCATGGCTTTTATAATAGACTCAAGCAGCTTTTCGAATCCGAGTATTATCCCGAGCATAACTTAATTACTTCATCTAAACTACCCTGTTAAACAAGCTTATTTTCAATGCGGATTAGTGCTTCTATGTGATTATTTATGTAAGTTCATCACTGGAGCATTTCCGGTGCTGTTTTCCCAGTACGTAATGAGTAAGATGATGAATTTTGTCTTAGTGACAATTAATAGTCAATTTATTTCATCAAAATTACCATAAGTATAAAGCCTCGACCAGCTGTTGATTCGTCAACCTAAGCTTCAAAGATCTAGAGACCTGTGTATGAGGGAGGCAAATTCATGGAGGTTGAAGGGACTGTTCAGTGGTTGTGAAGTTATAATGTTTGACAATAGTGGTAACTGCATGGTTTATTAATTGCAAAATAATATTCAGAAATACGAATTTTGATTGAACGTGTAACATCAAAGATGTTACCATTTCCTGATGATATTGTAACTAGTTGTTAAGGATTAAGTCATGCGTAGATTTTTATCCTCAAGTCTTCACAGTCGCTAGGAAATCGCAAATAACAACCGATATTTAACAAAGTCAGCACTTATAAGAGCTGTTGATTTTGTTTCTGATCAATCTTCTTGGGAACGATAAAAGGGAATACAAGTAGATTGAAAGGGTGTGATGCACTTTTGGTTGCTGACATGATTTCATCTTTTGTAGTTAAAAAAAAGGATAAATATAGGTTTGAGTTTAGTCTCAATAAAAACGCAGTACATGGGAGATGATAGTAAATCTTTTTTTTTATTCTGCCAGTATTTGGGGAAAATGTGCGTTCTGGAATTCTTATTAAGGACTAAAAATTCAATTTCAGTTTCTAGTATTTTTCCTTCTTTAAGGCAAATATTTCCGTTTGAGGTTTGAATTTCAGACGGCCTCTAGTCCATGTAATCGGAAACTGATAGAGTGAGTCTCATTGCTCTAACACAAACCGATTGAAGGCGAAAAAACCAACAAAAAAACAAAACAATGGAAAACAGTTCAGAAAAATTGCTTGGTTGTCATTTATTTTTCCACCCTTTCCTGTTTGTTAGCGTTGTTTTGTCGGCCAATAAATAGCAAATAATCATTGCCAACTCTTACTTACGTACTGGATTTTATTGTCGCTGCGAGTTTTCAACCAGTGTTGTCATCAGGATTTACTAGATCTGAAAAATTGAGTGCGAATAAAATTGGGGACTCGTCTCAGATGATTGGAACTTGCTCTTTTGAATGTTTTTATTTAGCGCCAACTGGATATTTTTTTTAGAAATTTTGAAACTTAGTTTTCAAAAATAATTTGTTCATGTCCATCCATTTGATTATAGGCAGCGCAATAGCGCTGCCTAAATAAAGAGTGAAGTGGGAAAAATGTGTTATTTTTTTTCTGACCAAGGCACTTCGTATAGGAAGTGTTGTAGAAACTTTGAAACGAGCTCACTTGAATTTAAATTGATTAAGTAAAGAGCGATGTGGGCGCATTATATTTTTTTTCTGACCAAGGCACTTCGTATAGAAGGAGTTGTCGTAGAAACATCGTAAACAGATTATTCATTTGGAAATTGAAAGTTCTAGTGCTCTTTTAAGAGTAAAAAGTGATCAGAGGGTAACCTGCCTCCCTCATCAAGTCCCCAAACACATCCAATCAAGGTTTTGAAATTTCCATTTTGTTGAGCATAGTTGAAAGGTCAAGTAACTGTGTCTTTGTGATGTCAACCCCCTCTCCTCCCCAGCCCTTGGAACAAGGGCTGCAAGTTATGTAATTCGCCCATTGTTTACATATAGCGTTGGTTATTGAGAAAAGTGGGCATGTTTGAAATTTAGTGTCCAAAAAGACGAAGGGCATTCAAGTGAATCTTTCATAGAATGTTAAGGGGACTGTTAAACTAAATAAAAACTCGTTATGTGCATACGGCTTGTCAAAAGGGCCCAACACAGGAATGACTGAGTGTATTTATTTGCAACTTCCAGGAAATGATAAGGGGGTGATCAATTTATCAAAAAGGCAATATTTGAACGTTATTGCTACTACTACTACCACTACAAAAACTGCTTCTGTAGTGTGTATGACGCCGTCTGGATGCAGGTTGTCAAATGTGCGTATCAGTCATGTCGTAGGACCGACCAAGTGTGTGAAGTTGAAACTTGCAGGGCTTGTTGTGGGGATGTTGGACTAACCAAGAGGCAATATTTGCATCCTACTACTTCTACTATTATTACTGCTGCTACTACTATTGCTACTAAAGCTAGGCCTAATACTAATTCTACTGCTATTGCTCTTACCACTGGTACTACTACTACTAAAACTACAAGTAGTAAGGCGAAAATGTTGGGAATGTTGAAATAATGTTGAACTAAATGAAAACACACTATACGCATAAAGGTTGTCAAGAGGACGCATAAGCAACGCATCAGGAACCATTTATGGTATTAAGTTGAAACTTTCGTCGTGTGTTGAAGGGCATGTTGAAAAAGCCAAAGGTCCTTTGCGTATACGGCTGCTAATACTACTGCTACTACCATACAACTATTACTACTACTGAAGCTAATGGTATTAAGGTGAAGCTTTCAAGGAGTGTGTTGGTGGATTTTGAACTAAACCAAAGCGAACTATGAGCAAATTAACTGTCAAAAGAGTGTAACGGCAATATCTCAGGAACGGCTTACGTTATTAACTTGGAACTTTCAGGGTATGTTGTGGCAGATTTTAAACTTACCAAAAGACACTTTGTGTATACTACTAATGCTACTACTACGATTGCTGTAGCTAATGATGCTAAAGGTATTAAAGTGAAAGTCTCAGGGAACGTTTAGGGGGGAAGGGGTCAATGAAACGCAAAAACTATGTGCATGTAGGTTTTCAAAAGGGCATATAAGAAATATCATAGACAATATAGGATTATCATAGAAACTTTTAAAAGAGCTCATTCGATTGGAAATGAAAAGCTCTAGTGTCCTACCTACTGCCATTCCTATTATTGCTACGATTACTACTTTCGAGGCTAAGAGTATGGAGTTGAAACTTTCAGGGAATATTTTGGAGGATGTTGAACTAAAAAAAACACACTCTGTACAAGCAGGTTATGAAAAGGGTGTATCAGCAGTATCCCAGGAATATTCTAGAGTATTCAGTTGAGAATTTCAGAACGTGTTAAGGGGGAGGTTGAACGAGACAAAATGCAAAATGTGCATACTACTCCAACTACTAACACTACGACTGCTACTGGTGCAACTACTACTACGACGACTACTGCCATTACTACTAAAGCTAAGTGTATTACAGTGAAACTTTCAGGGAATATTGAAAAGTATAGTGTGCTAAATTAAAACACATCTTGTGGATAGCTCAGCTTTCAGAGAATGTTGAAAGGAGTGTTGAACTAAATAAACCATATAATGAGCATATATGTTGCCAAAAAAGGGAAACTCAAGAATGAATGAGAGTATTAAATTGGAACTTTGATGGGAGGATGATCAATTGTCCAAGGACATGTTGAGGGGGTTGTTGAACTAACGAAAAGACATTCTGTGCATGTTGCAACTGTTGCTACTATGATGACTGATACGACTACTTCTTCTACTGAGGTTAAGGATGTTGAGGTGAAATTTAGGGAACACTGTGCACATACTACTACTGCTACAACTGCTGATACTTCTACTACAATTTCTATTATCGCTACCATTACTACTACTGAGGTTAAGAGTAGAGAGCTGAAACTTTCAGGGAATATTTAGGAGGATGTTGAACTAAATAAAAAAATTCTCTTCACAAGCATGTTTATAAAAGGGCGTTTCAGTAGTATCCCAGGAATCCTCTAGAGTATTAAGTTGAAACTTTCAGGACATGTTAAGGGGGATGTTGAATTGGGCAAAACGCAAAATGTGGGTACTACTACAACTACTAACACCACTATTGCCACTACAGCTGCTAATTCTACTATGACTGCTACTGGCACAACTTGTACTACCACGATTAAGACTATACTACTGAAGCTAAGGGTATTACAGTGAAACATATAATTGTTAGACAAAGAATTGTAGAAAATCGTCCATGGGTTAGAAAACCCACAAGGCCATTGAATCTAGGAAAATATTCAAAATTGGTAGCAAAACGGCGTGAACAGGGAATTAATGTTCACATTGAAGTTCCAAAGATATCATTTAGAATTTTTCAATAAAAGAATTTTGTTATTACTTTTGGATTTTGTAGAGACTAAATTATCGTTTTTTCAATAAAAGAAAAATAAATGAAATAACGACTTTACTTTAAGAAACGCAAGAAGCAGACTAAATTGTCAATTATTTTTTCCTTTTTTAAGTATTAACTCCACTGACTAAACACAATATTCAAACAGTTTGTGGTAAAGAGCTACAAGTAAAGAGCGGCACGGGCTAGTAGTAAAAAGCTCTTTTGTATTCTTTTGAGTTTTGACCCAACACCCCTTCTCTCTGAGGTTGGACCTGTGTAAACCTAAAAGTGGATTAGTCCACTTCTTGGAATAAACGGTTAATAGCGCATACGTCTTAAAAAGATATGAAGAAATAATTTCAAGTTTAGAATATTTAGGAACCAAGGAATTTCTTTTGCCGGAATGATGGTAGAGACATCTTGGTTATACCCAAGATGTATCTGGAATTGTTGCAGTAAAAGAACTAAAAACTGACCAAAGGGCAATGTGTGCATACTACTGATACTACGGTTACTTTTACTACCACTAAGGCTAAGGTTATTGAGGTGAAAATTTCAGGGAATATTTAGGGTGAAGTTGAACTAAATCAAAACACACTCTGTTTAAGTAGGTTGTCCAAAGGGCGTATCAACACTATCTTAAGAACGGCTTGGAGTACGAAGTTGAAGCTTACAGGGCTTGTTGCAGGGGGTGTTCACCAAACAAAGAGGCAAAATTAGCATTAGCATATTACTACTACTTCTTCTACTACTACTACTACTGCTACTACTAAAGCTGAGGGTATTATTGAGCTAAAACACACTATATGCACGCAGGTTGGGAAAAAGACATATCAGCAATGTCCGAGAAACTGTCTAGGGTATTAGGTTGAATTCAATATCAGATCGCAGAAATTAAAAAACCTCATGGCTGTTATTATGCTCATACTGCACAATAATTTGTTTTACAAAAGCGGAATGAAACTTTGTTCGTGTCTCGCTTGACGTGGTACGATCGGCCGAAGTTCGGGAACACGTTCTGCCGCTTGACAATTACATTAGAGCAAATACTTTTAATCTTTAATTCTTTCTAACAATTACTTTAAGTCTTTAAAGGCTGGTTTTCTTTGTCTCTGTGTGCTTTGGGATGAGGCAGTTTTTAATCATGTTGTTTCAATTCTCCAGCCATACCTATCTTTAAAGAAATGTAATATCCTTTAGCTTCCATGTTACTTTGTTACCAAGTTACTGTTGCTATATTTGACAAAAAAAAAGAAAAAGAAAAAAAGTTAGTTCAGATATCAAATACAAAATATAATTAAATATTAATGCATTTGTAAAAATTCATTTGAATCCGATATATTACATACATGCCTTTTTGCTGACATATAAACGGCAAAAATAAGCAGACGAAAATTAGAGTTCATCTATTTGAAAAAAAAACGTCAAAAAGTACACTTAATTTCCATTACTTAGCTTAATGATTGAAAGAATTGGAATCATTTGAAATTTTCCTGGTAACCAGTGATGTGCCACCTTTATCGAGGACAACAAAATAATAAAAATCTAAAATGAATTGCTCAGGACGCCAACTTGGCCCAGTTCCTAAAAAAAGAGGCGAGGAATTTAAAAAGAAGCCTTATTAATAGTTAGTATTTTAATCAACCCATCTTCTGGCTGGGGCCTGTTTAAGTCCTTAAGCAGCGACAGTGTTCTTAGATATATTTTAGAATGAAGCTTGTCAGGTCGGCCTCTAAAAAAGAATTTAGTGCTTGACGGCATACTATTTTTGTCTGTTTTAATGCTAATCTATTCTTCTGGGTAATGTTTTTTTTTTTACTTTGTAAAACTACGAGCCAGTAAACTATGTTCCGTTAAGATCTCAAAAATATGGAAAGCAGAATTTATCGGATTAGCTACTGAATAGCTTATCCCATTCAAACTTAAAGATCTCTGTGTTTTAAATACATTTATTTTAATTTTGCGTTTTAGGGACGAAGTGGAAGGAAGCCGGAGATAGCCACAGTCATAGCTCCATATGCAGCTGTTGAATCTAACCAACTCTCACTCCAACGTGGTCAGCTTGTTCTTATAAGAAAGAAAAATCCAACCGGATGGTGGGAAGGCGAACTACAGGTACCAAGCTATAAGCCTGTTATATCAATTTTAAATAATTCAAATCAATCAACTAAATATATTGCTTAAATTTAAAGGTTTATTTTACCAAATAAAATTTTGGTATAGGTCTAAATTAGGGGCTATTGAGAAGGAAACATGTTAAAAAACAGTTCTCGCTTTGTACTAGTCAGAATAATTGTAGCTAATACGTTTTGACTGCAGCTCCGATATACTTTACCCCCAGCGCCCAATAATGTACACATATATAGCTCAAATTATATATCTCCAAAACATTGTGCTAATGCGTCTCTCTCGTTCTAGCCCGTGTACCCTTAAATTGAATCAACTTTGACGAAACAAGAACCGGAAAAACATGAGTGATGGGTGGTGGAATGTATTGGATGTATGCAATTTGGGCTAAACATCTGCTTATTAAGAGGGGGGGGGGTAAAGTGTAGTGGAGCTGCAGTCAAAATGTGTTTACAATTATTCTGAATATTGTATGAGGTATGAATTGTTTTCATAACATGTTTCCTTCTCAATAGCCCCCAATCTAGACCTATAACTATTTTTTGTACGTTTATGGTGGCCAAAAAATTTACTATAATTAGGGGCGTGTAGGACAATTGAATCTAAATTGTAGATTTAAAATGGTTAATATTGATATTCTAAAACGTTGTTCCCAAATTCAGGTCATGTTCAAAGCATTGTAGACCTAAATGCTTTAAAAAAATTAAGTCTAAAAAGGATGTGTAATGTTATGAGTGGTTATTAGCTGTTCTCCAGGGCTTTCTTTTACAATTCTTTGAGTTATATATCGTATGTGTGTATACATATATCTCCCCTGGTGACAGTGTATAGTTTTCATGTCAAGGTAGTATTCAAAAATTGATGTGAGTGTGATTGCTTCTTTCATTCTATCTTAATTTGTGTTTGTTTCATTGTATGCTTGAATTGGGTGTTTATTATTTTAGCCACACAGGCTCCTAAGATCTGTTTTAATTAAGGCTCTTAATTTAATCTTACTCAGTTTGGTGAGTCTGTCTAAAGAGTATGGGTAACTTACAAGAGTGGGAACTGGCCATCTAGTGTTTAAGGACACTTGATATTTTTTCGGTGTAATAATAAGAATAATTTCGTAATTTCGTAATTAACGGATTCGTAATCCGTAATTTGTTTAGTCAGTAACCTTAGTGTAGTAATAAGTGTCTGATCTAAGTTCCTGAAAGAAAAACAATAACAAAGCTTGAAAAAATACCAAATGCATCCAAAAGCTAGATGGCGTTGATTTTTTTGCCGACACTAGCGTAAGTTTCCACCACAGTTTATATAATTATCCAGTAAGTTTACTGCAGATGATTTCTGGCTCTTCATTCTCAGTGCAAACAAAAAGCTCCTCCCACTCATTTGTGCACTTATTGTCCACTTATTTGTGAGCCGGCCAAGTGGTTTTGTCAGTACTTGTTCCGTAGGTGATTATTCTTTGTCTACCCGTGAAAAGATCTAATGCCGCTTATGTTTATACGTTCTCTGGAGCACTCGCACCTCGGTCCAGGTTTTTATAATGGGTGAGATAGGGAAAGATCATACTGCTAATTATATAAACTGTGGTTTCCACTTTTATAAGTTACCAATACAAAATTTTGAGTCTGCTCATAATATGCCCAAATTGAGTCTAGAAAATTTGAGTGCCCATAATAATAATAATAGTTTGTTTACGGTTTTTTTTTTATAAATCAAATTGAATTGACGGTTACTAATATGTCAATATGATTTTTTTTTTAATTCGACAACCATTTCTGAGATTATATTTCTTAAGCTTTAATTGTGATTTTTGCAAAACAAGTGTTCTGGATTTTATCTCTTGATTTTGGAAACCCAGTTTGTAGAAAATAATGAAAGATATATTTTATATGTTGCATTGGCTTTATCAAAGGTCATACAACTAAAAAGATAACTATTTCACAAAGGTAAGAAGTTGTTTTGGACTTCCATTTTTTCATTGTCGTATATTCTGTTTTATATTGCAGGCTTTTTTTTATAACTTTGGAAACGTTTGATTTCTGTAATAGTAAAAGATACTAAAATTCGGAATGTCCCTATTGATTTTTGTCGATAAAGCTGAAGAAAGTCGTATATAATTTTTTTATTTAAAGGCAAAAGGCAAGCAAAGACAATTTGGATGGTTTCCTTCTTCTTATGTAAGGATTATGACTTCTTCAGGCTCAGCAAGAAGTACTCCTGTCCAAGAATTTGATGACCAGCTCGCTGGCTTCTCATCGCCTGCTCCTCCAACTATACAAGTCGGTAAGTTTCTCTCTCCTCTTCTCAAATATTTTGTATTTTTCATTTCTATTTTGTTCGTCGGGTCAATTTGTTCACAAGAGCTGTGCGAATAAGGACTCTGGCACGTATTTCACAACGGTATACGCCAGGCTGCGTGAAACTTAGACAACTTCTCTGGAAAACATTTAGTAAATCCTCCTCCGTCTTTCGCAGCGCCCAAGTTCCAGAACCACACATGACCACTGTCGTCACTGTCGCTTCCAATATTCTAATCTTGGTTCGCAGACTCATCTTCCTGTGCTTCCAAACTTTTTTCAACTGTTAAAAAAAAAAAAAAAAAAAAAACAGCTTGGACTTTCGCCATTTTACCCATAATATGTTCACCGCATCCAGCGTCTTTACTGATAATGCCATTAGTAATATTTATTACTTTATTTATAATTACTAATACTTGTCTTTATTAATTTGTTAATTTACCAAATAAAATGATCAATAAATAAAGATTTTATCAGATACAGATCAGTTTTAATAATACATTACACTTAAATTACATACACTCACAGATACATTAAAAAAAATTCTGGCCCATAATCCATATTAATTTGGCCCTCTAGGACATTCCTGTTAAGGGAACATTAGATTACATCGTTAATTACGTCACATAGTGGTGGTCCTCCATTTGCCAGTCAGCATGAACTCAAATCGCCTCCAAACTTCTCAATTAAAATCACTAAAACATAATTTAAATCTCAGTCTCCCCGGGAGAAAACAAGATATGATATAACTGTCAAGATTAATTCTGAATAATAACTATTTATCTATTTTCTTTTAGGTCTATTTAATATCATTTTAGTTTACTTACTATTACTTTACGCTTGCTATTTAGATATTTCTTTAGACTTATTTTAAATGATGCAAAACTCGGTTTACTTATAATTGCCTCTAAGCCATTCCAAACTCGTGAGCATAAAATGTCAATTGAGAAATCAGACCGAACACATGGCGTATACGGAACAACCAACAGGCTTCTATCTCGCGATCTTTCCCGGTGTGTTTCAACCGCAGAAAAAATTCCTGAAAAGCAATTTGGTAGAAGAGAATAAGAGTATTGTAAACAAAAACTGAGCAATTGAAAACTTCCAAACCTGTTTGTTTAATATTCCCAGATTTCTAGAAATTTTTAGGCCCACTTCTGAAAATGTTGTTTGAAAGAAAATTTTTCATCAATGCACACAACCAGGTACTTTACAAATCCATTTTCTGGTCTCTAAATCATGCCTCTAGGCCTTTGGAGACCTGTTAAAGAAGCTGGAGCTTTCCTACTCGTCAAAATAGCGAAACGTGGGATTTCTTAACATTTATAGTCACCTTGTTAGCATCCATCCACAAGTAAACATGCTCCATCGTCTGTTGTTGTCGATAAACCAGTACCTCAAAAATTACCATTAGCACATCCAATGACTATTTCATCTGCAAAGCCCTGTAACATTTCGTTAGAACTCGAATCCGAATTTGGGACAGACCGTGAAGTCTGATGGCAAAAATTGCAGCGAAAAACTGGGGTGGGAGTGGTCAGTCAAAATAAACTGCAAGTCGTTAATATGAATAATAAGTAAAAGAGGTCCAAGAATAGAACGTTGGGCCACTCCGCAATTCAATGTCTTCGGAAATGTATGATTGTTCCCAATTATGATTACTCTATATTCTATATAACTTTAAACCGTTAAAAAGATGGCCTCTCGCCCCAATATTGTCTAACTTACCAAGCGGGATATCATGGGACATACGATCAAACGCATTCTTTATGTTCAAAAGTGGTGCCATATGAATTTTATTCTGATCCTTCATTTTATTTATAAAGAGGGAAAGCGAAGCAAGAGCATCTTCTGAAGAGTGGCCGGGACGAAAACCGATTATCTCGAATACAGAAAACCCTTTAATTCCAAAAAATTGCAAGTTTATTGTGTAAAGTTTTTCAAAAATTTTAGAAAAAGTAGATAAAAGTGAAATCGGTCTATAATTAGACACATCTGATGGATCTCCTCCTTTAAAAAGAGGAATTACTCTCGCTTTCTTTAGATCATCCGGAAAAGTACCTGTTTCATACGAAAGGTTCAACAAAAAGTAAGTGGTTCAACCAGAACTTGAGCACTTTCCTTCACAATTTTGGCATTAATTCCATCATAATCGAATGAAGAACTACTTTCAGATTCTTATCTATATTCACAAAATTATAATCAGAAACTAGAACGAACCCCATCGAATCCCTAAACGAAGGAGAAAGAAAATGTTTATAGCTGTGACGAGAGATCAGAACTTCATCCGTCGTATCCCTTCCAACTTCACTAAAAAAGATGCTAAAACACCTGGAATTTTACTTTCATTCTCTATAGCTTGATCCTTTTGGATCAGTTTTTTTTTTGCACATCAGAACTTTTAGAACACAGGTTTTAAAACTGATTTTATAACACTCAATAATTTCTTACCATTGTTCCCACAATTCTGGAATTTATTAAAAAAAATACTTTTTCTTTTCATTTCTTAGAATTTTACGAAGCAAGTTATTATATTTTTAGTATCCTTCTAACGTATATTTCGTTGGTTCACTTAAATAATCCTTCTATATACTCATCTTCTTGTTCATACAGTCAAGAAGACTTTTCGAAAATCATGGACGCCATGGGAAAAACTTCCTAGAGTTACGGACTACACTTTTTTCACATATTTTTTTTCCCCGTAACAATACAATGAAACGACTGAAAAGCGGTATCCACATTATTTTCCTCATCAGCAATGACGACCAATCTATTTTACCCACTTCCTCTTTAAAACATTTTATATTATCATCTGATAAATTCAGAAATTTTAAATTTTTGTTAATATGGTGACTTAAAATTTCATATTCCTGAAATGACTACGATGCCAAAATGAGGTAATGGTCAGACATATCTGAAACTAAAACAGGACCAGAGTCAGGAAACTTGAACTGAAACATTGTCAATTATCATATGAGACGTTTGTGTCCCACGTGTCGGAATAGTAATAGACGGATATAATTCGAATGCAGCTATCATCGAAAGAAAATCAACTGCATCTTTTTTTTTAACGGAAGACCGACATTAAAATCCATATTGAAATTGCCCATCAAGAACAACTCAATATATTTTGATTGGGGTATCCTCTCAAAAAGTACTTTTCAGATAGGCAAAAAATTCCGGGATTGACCCAGAAGGAGGGTGGTATATTTCACCAATTAGTGCCTTTTTATTATGAGCCACATTTACTTCAATAAAAAAGCATTCAAAAACTCCTTCGATATTATTCATCAGGTCATCTCTTCAAAACAGGCGTAGAGAATCACTTATATAAAATACTAGTCCCCGCTTTTTCTTCTCTTTTCGATGTAGGAACTCGGAATGATAATTTGGAAGATCGACCAGAGTAGACGTCTGTTGCCTTAGGAATGTTTCACACGAACCAAAAATTTTAGGCTGGGCAACCACACCTAAAAGATGAATATTCCTCAGAGAAGAGCATAGCCCTTGACAGTTTAGTTGAACAGTAGAAAAATGAGACGAAATAAAGGATTCTGGTATATCTGAAGCTCCAAAATAGTAACGGGATTTGGGATATTCATCACCTGGAAAAATAAATCTACCCGAGTTCACGCAGGCAAGAACGTGACAGGAATAAAATAAAAAACCGACGGAACTAATTTTGCATAACAAAAAAGAAAAACAGATTGAAACAAAAAATAATACCTCAAGAAACACATGAAGAAAACAGGGTACTACATTATAGACCGGGGCACACTAACTGATAATTACGCCAATTAAACACACCAGCAAAAATTCGCTATCATCAGTCACAGGCTTCCACCACTTGATTTTGCGGATCTGAGATGGCTTGCAAGAAATCATAACAAGCGTCGTCGTATTTTTTCCATGACACGTTCCGAGTTTTTTTTTACTTCTAGCCACACCTTGATCCCTTTTTGCATAACTCTGCTTTCACTAATTTTGTAAATCTTAGTAGAATTATGCAATTTGAAGCCCAAAGATAAAAGCTCCTTTTGGCGCTTAGCAAGTTCTGGGGGTAGATCCACGGCCAGGCTAATTTCTGACTTTTTAGCTTACCGCAGTTCGCATAATCATGGCACGATAATTAGGTTGAGCGAAAGTCACAAAGATAGGCTCTAAATTAGTTTTGAACCTGAAGCTCTAGTACTGTGACCAGACCCAGCAAGTCCTTTCTTCGATTCTATAACATTTTTCAATATCAATGCCTGAACTGTCTTGAATACTGAGTTTATCAGCAAATAATGATCTCACTACTTACGAGATTCTCGCTAGCAGATGATTTTGAAGTTCATACGAACGCAAGTTAGTTTCAAACGCGTCAACTCTTTCCATAGACACTTATTTTCATCTTTTAGCAACTTGTTCTCCTGTTGCAGTTCGGAAATTATTGCCAGCATATCATCCATTCCTCGTTCGAAATGATCTTTCTTCAATCCCATCCTCCCTTATGTCTGGTTAACCGTGCCCTTTAACAGTCTGCTTTAGCAGAACATTTAGCAATAACTTCAGAAAACAGTAAAGTATTCCGGCGTCAACAAACAAAATGTACCCTCCGTCCTGGAGAACTGCACGTTATGAATGACAGTGCTAGACGAAGTATATGTTTCTTCTTTTTTCTTTGGTGCAAACATTAAAATTATTATTTTTTTTAGAAAAGGTAATTGCAATGTTCCCGTACACTGCACAGAATGATGATGAACTGACTCTGAAAAAAGATGATATCATCATTGTTATCAACAAAGACGACGCCTCCTGGTGGCAGGGAGAATTGAATGGAGTTGTCGGCTTATTCCCAAGCAATTATGTTGAACCATACTCACAGAATAACTGTAAGTTGTTGTTTTTTTTTTTTTTTTTTTTTTTTTTTTTTTTTTTTTTTTTTTTTTTTTTTTTTTGATGAACCAAGTATGTCTCCCAAAAATTTGCCAAAAATATTATGTGCATTGATCTGCATTTGTTTCCTTATATCTTGTACGGTTTAATCTAGAATTTAAAATTTTATGGAATATAAATTATTGGTAAATTTCTTCTTAACGTGATTAATGAATCACAGGTGAAAATAATACAGGTTCTGCCCTGTAGTGTATAGCCTGGAATTTACACTGTTCTATTTCAATGACGAATGTCTAGTCCACAGCAATATTCCCCAACTAACAAAAGACAGCTGCCAGATCAAAACGAATTCAACTACAATGGGGTTATATTTTTTTTCTTTTTAAAGCTGCTACAAAACACAATTGGAGTACTAGGAAAAATAAACAAAAAAGATACATCAATATACACAAATATAAACAAGCTGATGCAATAGTAGCATGTATCCTATGTAAATTAAAAATATAATTAAATTAAATGTAATGTAAATTTAAAATCATTGCAAAGAAAGTGTCCTTATTATTTTTACTCTGCATTCAGTCTTATATATAATCCATCCATTATTGCCGGACGATTTATGTTTGAGCGAAAATTTAGTACCCTCTCCTACCATCAAATTTTAAACGAAAGTTTTATTCTTTTGCTCTTTTTAATTCCTCTAGGTTTTGGGATCTAGAAAGTGGCACTGATACTTTGAAATGCCAAAGCTTTTGATTTATTTTGATTATTGCTCATATAAATTATTCCTGATTAGCTTAAATTTTTAAGCAGATCCTGGCCTATTATTAGCTTCATCATAGCTTCCAGAAGATAGGTTAGAAAAAAGAACAAAAAATGATGTACTTAGGTTTATGTTCCCTGTGAAATTGTGTAATATGTTATTTTCTGTAATCTTACAGTTTTAATGTTTCAACGTAACACAATTTTGCTTTCATTAGGTAGTTGAGTTTAGGCTTTATCCATCTACAAAATTCAATTTAAAAAAAAATTCACTTTACATTTTTCTTATGCTGAAAAACACGACGAAAATTGGTTAAAAATTATCGAAATAGGTTTTTTGTTTTATAGACAAGTTTGGATCATTCTCTGAGAAAAGTCTGAGTAAAAGTATATTTCTAGCTTGACAAATGGATAGATCTAAAACCAATGAAATCACTGATATAAATATTTTTTCCTTTCGGTGTAATTTAGATCTATAAGCTTGTCGCAAAATTGCATATTTCACAGGGAGCACAAAACGAGGCTGAGCATTGCACAAATTTTCTCAAGTACTATTTATCTCTAATTTTCTATGTTTCAATGCTAAAGCTCAGTCTTAGCTAATGCTTGTAAACCACATTTTTCACGGTTCGTAAACGTTAGTCTTGAAACCAGCTAATATTATATTTTCTGTCGTTGTGATTTTGATGGTGAAAATCCAAATAAATTTATGCGTCGTTTTCATGAGAAATGTTGTGTTACAGCCAGCCAATACCTGCATTTATAATGATTATGATGTAACATATAATCGTATCAGGTTAATTATCAAGTTTATAGCAATTATCAGGTTAATAATCAGGTTATATATTCAACTATAATGATAATGATTTATCATAATTATTATAAGGTTAACAATATTTGACTAAAGCTGAGAGGTTTCTGGAAAGTTTGTTCTAAGGGGCCCCGAATTTTCGCCTCAGATATGTAGGGGAGACTGGGGTAAGTCCAGACATGGTTACTCTGGACAACACAATACCTTCAAGGGTTAAGTTAAAAGAATAACAAAAAATGTGTAAGCTTTGCTATCTATCAACACTTCTTCTAATGTAACATAGTAGTTGTGTCCTGCGTAGTTGTTGAGAAAAACAAGAGTTCGCCTTGTTTTAGCCTAAGGTCTAAGGCTTTGCGGTGTGTTTGAGAAAGTTAGTTAAAGTTTTAGTGAATAATGTTCTATTATTCCATGAAACAACATAAGCCCCATTTGTACTGGCTTCAAACCATCTGGTGATTTCAAGAGTCGGTTAGAATGGTTGTTTGGACGACCGCAAAAGATTGAGACATTTTTATGTTTTTTTTAAACAAAGCCCTATCAATATGCTATAGGTAAGATACTACTGACTGTAGGGCGGTCCTCTGTAACAGCTTTGTTTGAAAAGCCTCTCTAGTCAATGTAAATCTAGATAAATTATGTGATTCGTTTTCCACGCTCAGAGAGATTTTAATGTTATAACCAGCTAATGCCTTTGTAAGCTAGACTCATGTAAGGTCTATTGCTAAATTGTTTCCAAAAGAAACTGTCTTTTCAACTTTGATATCAGCAGTAGCCTACTAAGATACAATAAATGACAAGAATTTTTATTAAAACAAGTTAAATAGATATTTACAATTATCCTTAGCAATTCACGAAATGGGAAGACTCAAATGGTAACAAGTAAGGGTCACCTAAGTGGTAACAGAAATTAATAAATGAAAATATAAATAGAAAAAAGAGTATAATGTTTTAATAAAGCAGTCGAACAAAAAAAACTTCAAATAATAAAAATCTTTTTTTTCTTGTTTTTATGTTTTGACTCCACGTCCGGGAGCCTTTACCAACGGAAACAAGATTAATAGAAAAAAATTAGTTAAGGTAAATTAAACATAATATGCAAAGAAAAACAAAAACATAAACAAATAAGTAAGACTCACATCCTAAAAATTCTAAATATCATTTTTTTTGTTCCACTGCTTCATTTAAATACTATACTCGTTTTTCCTTCTATAGTTCTATTTGTTAATTTCTTTAAATAAAAAGGCAGTATGGTTCTAAGAAATTACCTAAGTGTAAAATAAGTTATTAAACAAAATATTAAAATAAAATATTATAAATAAAGGGATTCTAAGTGCAATCGTTAAAAACAAACCAAAAACAAAACAAACTCCTACAGGGAGCATAGCTTATAAGGCTGAATCAATTAGTACTTATTTTGTTGCCTGTTTGATAAAAATCAACTGGTGAGCTATGATGTTCAGTTCCTTGTTTTGAAAAAAAGCTTTCCCCTTTTTCTGATTTCACAACAGGTATGTTAATAATGTTATAACAATAGGGCTAGTACAGAATTGCATGATGAGTTTGGGAAAGAACCTAAAATTTTCTGGGTCTTGTCCAATCGCACAGTATTTAAACAAGGGCTCATTATTATGACGAATGTTTTGATTGGCCAAGATAGGGCGTAGTTTATATCTATTAATTTTGTTTCTTTGTTCAAAACGTGTAACTATTGACATATTTCCTAAAACTGTTTCTTTTATCAAAGGAGAATCCTGTTTTAAAAGGAAAAAAGGAAATAGCAGTTTTTTTTGGGTTTTGTCTTACCAAAAAAGTCTTTTTCGTAATTTAGACGACTGTTGGCTGATTAGATAATAAACGAATGTTTATTCAAACCTTATGAAAAAGGGTATTCTTAGGTTTTGAAGAATCTTCCTTCCCACTGCTGATTTTTTTAGTTTGTTACTAATGGTCAGGTTACTGGCCACCATACTGGTTACCAAAATTTATTCCTCTGATAAATTGATGTTATTCCTTTTACCACACTTTTAATTCTAATGAAAGATTAAGTATTACTTCAATGTAATAACTCTAATAATTTAAATAGTACGCAAACTGATAAACCATTTAAAATAATATAAAATGCTGTGGGATAATAGTTTGATTTTATCCAAATATCTGTCGAATTTTCTTCTCCAACAGAAATCTTCTCTCAAATTACTTCCAGATAGTAAATAAGTGTCTGTTATAAATTTGAAAAGAAAAATAAATTTCGAAACTTTGTTGGTAAATTTGAGTTCAGTCTACCAATGTGGTCTTGGCTTTTGGCATGCTCCGGCTGCTTTTCTGCTTTTTTTTTCATTGCTTCGCAGAGGCAGTTATCATCTATTTCAGCGTAAAGGAGCTAAGAAATGATTATTGAATTTGTAGATGCATGGATTATCCTATTATTTTTTAACCGAGCATTTCGGTGACTTGGAGTTATAGCAAAGCAAGTCCAGGAAAGAATTCCTGAGGTGTAGGCTCCTTAATGACCAACTTTGAATCCATTACTTCTGTTTTTAATATTGTAAGATTTGCAGCCCATTGTTTGGCCAATTTGCAACAAGAAGTATGATAACTTTCTGGTAAAAGCTGAAGATAATAAAAAGACCCGAAACCAGCTGAATCGCTAATGATGTAAAAAAAAATCTTATCTTGGCAATGCATAAATCAGAACCCAGTTTATGAACATTTCTGCCCTTAAAACAGTACCATTCAAGGAGCTGAAGCAAAGATTCGAGGCAATTGATAAAAGATAAGACTTAAGTTCGTCTCTAAATGGATGGATGACAGTTTGCCAAAGACAGTCCTTTTCGACCAACCATCTAGGGCCAAACGAAAAGCAGGTCATCCCCCGAACGGGGTAGGAGGAGGTCACAAGAAAGGATTCAAGAGAAATTGGAACATCTTGGGAGGATGTAAAGAGGGAGGCTCTGAATAGACTGGGGTGGAGGGGGAGCCTGCGTAGCTGTCTTTGTCTTAGGTGGTTTGGTGCTGAAGCGAGTTCTTAGTAGTAGTAGTAGCCATCTAATCATACCCGAAAATAATGTTGAAGTTAATTATTAGAAACTTGAATAAGAGATTTGGCTTTCACTTTTATTACATCAAGTCGAATATAAAAGACCTACTTTGACCAAAAGAGGACAAGAGATCTATTTTTGTTGATAATTTTGTTTGTAACCAGCCTGGGTATCTACCTACTAACCAAAACCAATTAGAAAATTCCAGGATGGATCTAAATAGACTCAGATCTTTTATTGAAACCCTGAACTTTTTAATAAATTATTCCTTGTCCCAATTTTTTTTTTTTTTTTTTTTTTTTTTTTTTTTTTTTTTTTTTTGTAATTCTGCTGGGTAACAGTGCATTGTCAATGGCGCTAGTTTCTATCGAACAACTTTCGATTGAAGTCCGGTTTAACATTGCACTTTCCATTTTCTAATCAAACATTTCAGACTGCTAGCTCTAAAGTTCAGTTCTATGAATAGAATATCTTACACAAATTCAGTGTAAGTGTATATAATATACACCAAACCATCAGAGGCGAGTAGCTACCAAATTTGAAAGTCCTTGTTTTTGTACGTCATGCTTTCTTTGTTTCTGAATGTTGCTTTGTCGTAAATGTTGTAATTGATAATTTTCTAGTAGTTGTGCTTAATGGCTACCTTTTGTAATTTGTTTGTACCTCTTTCCTCTAGCTTCTCTTTTACTTTCTGGGATCACTTTATTCCTTAGTCTTAGCGTGGTTTCTGAAATGCAGTAAAACGTATCAGCTAAAGAATGAAAAAAAAATTAAAATCTTTGGTCGATTTGATGCGAAAAACTTCGGTAAAGGGAGTAGATTTCTCTTTTCGTCTCAGCTCAAAATTGATCGATTTATATCTTCTTATAAAAGAACTAAAATTGTTTTGTTTTTCCCAATAGGAGTGACAGATTTTTCACAGGGTAATTAAAAGGGACAGAAATTGAATTAGTTCCAACCCATAAAAGAAACTGGTGATGCTAATACTGGGTGTGTACTATGCACTTTTGATGAATTAAGCATTGGTATAAATTGAAATGGAGCATTAGTATGAATTAGTATAAATTAGCATTAGTATAATTGGAGCATTAGTATAAATTAGTATAAATTGAAATTTGATCAACAGTAACAACATTAGTCAATATCATTAATCATTAGTCAATAATGAATACCAAATTTTATCACAAGTAATATACAAAGGTAGTCGAAAAGGTCAAAAACTATTCAAAAAAGTAAAATAAAAAAAAAATGAGAATTATAAAGATTTTTCAAGATTAGAAAATTTTCAAAATAAGAAACATATTTTTGGTCTGTTTTTTAATTTATCCAGAAAGGAAGACTATTCTTTTTTCTATATTTAAATTAAGGTTTTATGCCCCATGGCCGTAAAGCGAAACTAATACTATTCAAAATAGCACGATTAGTCTATGTTTTTCTGTATCTGACTTTTTAAATGCTTAATCTTTTTTAATATTTGTATTTTTGATAAATTATTGCATATTAGCGTTTTTGTAGCTGTAGATTATTCCCATTCCCAATGCATGCACAATAAAATAATAATTGTCTTGTAAATGCAAATTACAAGAATCCAAATATCATTTATAATAGCACGAATAAATTCTTTTAATTTTTATCTTTAATTCCTCATCAGTGTTTTTTCATTTATTAAACTCCCATTTTTTTTGTGCTAGCCTTTTTTTAATTTGTGTGCTAGCGAGCTATGTATACGATTATATATGAATTCTAGGGAGTGCTGTATTTTGAAGCTAGAACAGAATATACCAACTTTTCTTGATTCAGTTCTTTTAAGCAAACTTAATTGGCATTGCTGCAAAATAATGGTACTGAAACGAGTATGTTTAATTTATGCCTCTTTTTATACTTCAAATAAAATAAAAGAACGAATACAGATTTTTAGCTTTTGGTCATATTTTCTACATTTTCGCCTAGTCAAAATTTATTATGATAGTGCGGAGTTTAATATCAATTGTTTATCATTAAGTTATATTCATTGGAGAAATCCAAAGAATAAACGTATAATATTGCGTTAAGGCAGAAATAAGGAAGTATGAGAAGCTAGGCAGGTGATGTGAATGTTTCCTATTGAGATCTGTAGTTTTCGTCGGGTATCTGAAAAATTGTTCATACATCTTATGCCTATCGAGTTTTTATGTCTCATTTGACGATAAAGAACTGTTACAATTGCTTATTCGGTTTGTTTTGTAATGCTACTAGATTTAGCAGGTATACTATATATATATATATATATATATATATATATATATATATATATATATATATATATATATATATATATATATATATATATATATATATATATATATATATATATATATATATATATATATATATATATATATATATATATATATATATATATATATATATATATATATATATATATATATATATATATATATATATATATATATATATATATATATATATATATATATATATATATATAAATTGAAGTTCTTATCAAGGCTCTCAGGTTTTCGGAGAAAAATCACGGCAGAAAAAAAAACTCATCTGTGACACGACAGGTGCCCTTGTAAAGAAAAGCAACTGAAATAAGTTGTAATTGCTTTATAATAGAAACATTCGAGCCAAAACAGTTTTTGTTTAAAATAGATACGTTATCAACATGGATTAAGCTTTTAATAAACTCCTCTTGAGAGAGGTTAGGTTTTACTGCATTTTCTAGAAACCATATTGGTAAAGGTTCTTTCTTTTCTCTAGGAATCCTGTTATTGTCTGCTTGTGGTAACTTTCACCCATTCTGTCTGCTTCAGTGGAAATTGTGTCTTCAAATTTAAATCAGTGAACTACTCCCGCTGTCTTTGCTTTTAAAGGTTTTTGGTTAAGCTCAGGGTTAAGCAATGCAAAAGATCTGAGCCGATATTTAGTTTTGTTTTTAATTCGTGTATATATTCTTTTTAGTATATTTATTTTGCTGGTAAATTGATGTTAAAGCATCTCTGAATTTTTAATATTATTATATAAAATATATTTCAAAAGTATGTTTGGAATGTACGAGTTTTTCTTGAAAGATTTAAGTAATCCAATCTTAGTACGAAAATCTAATCTTAATTTTTTTTTTCATTCTTTTATATTAGTAATCAGTGAATCAGGTTAAAAAAAAGAAATGAAAAAAAGAAGAAAAATATGTATGTATAATTAAAGGCCCGAAGTACCGAAAGATGCTATATCCTTGAGTAAGCAAGTCTTTCCTTAATTGCTGTGAACTACAGCAAATTAAATTTCAGTTGAAGTTTGATGACTTTAAGAATTATGTGCTTTTCCTATTAGATTATTTAAGGAATATTTTTATCTTTGGAAATTTACTAGGGTTATATCTTGTAACTGCTATGAGAGAAAATACACTTGGTACAGTTATTGGAAACCTCATATTGGTACAGTTACCGGGAGGGTGCTATACAGGAACCCTATTCAGTAAGACAAGGGGAGCTCTGGCTTTTGTCTGCTTTCCTCTCATTAGCTTGGAAATTGTGACAAAAAAAGAATCTAACTTGAAATATGGTTTTTCTAGGACATTTGATTTCTATTTGACATCTAAGGAAAAATATTACTAAACAAATCGCCTAAGAATCGCCAAGAGTAGAGAATCATGAGCAGAAATAACATTCCAAGAAAAGCCAAGCTAAATATTTACAGTTGTTTTCCAGATAATTAATATAGAATTTTGTGAGGAAAAAAACACGACTAAGAAGGAGAAAGACTTGTAAAAACAAACAGTATGGTTTCGATCTTGCATTATATGGACCCTGTCCGCAGTTTTCATAAAATGAAGTCTGCCATGGAGGCTCGAATACTTGCTTTTATTAGACCAGTTTTTTTTTTAGATTAAAACATTTAGTAAAAATGTATAACTAATTAAGACCCTTGCTTTTGTTTACTGTCTAATTTCTGCATCCAGCATTTTTTTTTCTTCTGAAATTACTTTCGAGACAGAACTGTATTTAGCTGTCACTTTAACTAATTACCTTATTCTCCATGGATGTCTTGCTGTAATCCTTACATAGTACGTCTTTCTAATTATTTTCAATAAAATTAGTAAGAAGATTTGCTGGCGTGAACTTTTAAGATTATGATGAAAAGATAAAGGGGGCTAATTTTTTCAAACAAGTTGATGTTTTAATGGAATCAGAGTATGTTTTTTGTGTATTCATTGAAACTCATTCGTTTTGGGGTGTTTGTTCTGTGTTTATTCCATGTTTTTGTCATTTAAGACATAATAAGAGCGTGATCTTCATTGATGATGTCAAATGTGAGTTACATATCAGCTTTTGTCATTTTCTCTCTCAATTAAAATTCAAGTACATTTGTAAAAGTTACATTTTTGAAATTGTGTTTATTTTTGACATTATGTTTCTGAAACAAAAGTTCAGCGGTGCTTTGTCAACAATATGATATTTTTTTTCCTTCTTTGTCAACTAACCCACAGCGTTGTGATCGGGAATCTCTGTGTTTATGTTGGTATTTATTTTATTTGGCTATTTTCCTGTTGTTTTTCACTATTCCTGTTGCTGGTTCCTGTTGTTAAAGTAATTGAAAGTGTCATTCCTTCAAAATTGATTCAAAATGTATTTTCTTCGAAATTTGCGTTTTGCTTTTAACTATGATAGTAATTGTAAGATAGATTGCTTCTATTGAAAATAGTTTGTTCAACCATTAGATCTGATCAATTGTATTTATAGTTAAGTCTCTGAATCCTTCTTCAGGTGTTCCTTGAGAAATATCGAGAACTGTTGCTTATCAACTTGCAGTCTGAGCATGTTGATTCAGGCCTCTTTTCTTGTCCACGTCACTACGAAAATAGTGAATCTATCAAAACAAATAGATATTATAGTTTGTTAATCTGAAGGGCTTAATTTCATCTGGGTGATTAAATGAAAAAAGTTTTTATTTTTGTTTCTTTGTTTATTCTGTTGAAACGAGGTTTTTTCAGACAACTTTAAATCTATCGTGAGAGAACATGTCCCTTAGTTTATTCTGGCTAATGAATACATTTTCCGAAGTCTGTCATCGTCTTCAACGACTTGAAGAGCGACAGCTGCTATGAATTGCCTTTAGTTTGAGAATTTTAGTAAAATTGCCCTGTGAAGACCCTGCTATGAGTTTTGCATTGAAGAAGTCGAAAACTGTGCTCAGTTGGCTTTGAGCTGGAATCCTTTCGTTGAGTGAAAGATTTTCCAAAAAGGTGTCTGGAAACTATATTTTTTCCCTTGACAAGCTTTGCTCAGAAAAGAAAAATTTAGAAAATGCAGGAATTCTACTAAACGAACGTTGTTCTAGAGATGTTTGGTTTTGAACTTGTCTGCTATGTATTGACTATGTTGAAGCATGTTTAAACATATTGCCGCTTTCAATACAAAGAAACCTGCTGATCCAAGCCCCGACAAGACGGCAAAATTGTCAAGCGGAAACGACAAGCAGCCCGAGGTCATCATATGATTGCTGGAAGATATCATGTCTGGTTGAGATATCTGTCTGAAATCAGATGCCACCATAAACAGGAACCCAGCATTTCTATTAGATACACTTTTGTCGGCTGAAGAAATTAATTGATCCACTCTGGAACAAAAGTCAACGGAATTTTCTCCTCCATTAAAGGCATTTTTTCACTACTTGGTGTGAATCCTGTTGTCGAAAGGAAATTCTACTCCTGTCAGAACCTTTCTGTAGGGTCCATGCACAAATTTATGGCCATTGAGACCGTTCAGACCATTGAGCGACAATAGGCCAGAAAGCTCCCATGATACGTATATTCACTTATATAGGGAATAAAATTTCTCCAAAAAATTATACGAGTTTTTCTCTAGTACCCTAATTAAAAAACGAAGTTTTATGATTTCTTTCAGTCTTATAAGAATTGAAATCTGCTAAAAAGTGTATCGTGTAATAAAGAGTAATGTTCTTTGATTTATTTGACTCTCCAGCTTTTTGTTGCCACAAGATCAATCCTAGTATAAAATAACCCCTACTTAGATTAAATTCATGTAATCAGATAGTCAAAACTTTACTAGCAAGTATAATTCTTTCCTTGTCAAATTTAATTCTTCAATTATTGGCAATGCCTTATTTGTACAAAAAGTGTTGTTTTTTTGCATCAAAGATGTAGCAAAACAAACTTCATATCAAAAACTTTATTTCATAGAACTCCCCAATTTTAAAATATCTTTAGTGCAAGAATAACTCTTGTTTGCCATATTGTCTTTTTTATGTAGGAATAAGACAAATAAGTGTTGTTTTATTACAAATATGGTTTAAAAGTTACTAGTTTCAAGTGGGTTTAATTATACGTGGTTGAGTGGGACAAGGATAAGTAACACGAGGATTGTTGCTAAGAAGGCTAAGATTCAGAGGGATCGATCTTTGTTTAGATAGATGGGGAGGCTTAGGTTATCTGGATTCCTACGAAGTTTGGAACATATTTCTGTGTATCTAATTGTACTTAGAAAAAAAGGAAATTTAATTTTTTTGCGCGTTTCACGATTTTTTTCTTTATGATAATGTCTGAACAGTTCAGCTGTAAGTTAGTTTGAACGCTTTAGTAACTCTAATTGTATCTTTTCCAAGTGTTTGCTAAGTTGTTGTTGCTGTCTTATGCTTAGAAGTTTAAATTTATTTCTTGCTGTTACATTTAGTGTTGTCTTATTGGTTTGTCTGTTAACGTTTGAAATAATAAATTTATGAACTAATTACTGTCAAGAACTATGCTGGAGTTAAAGGGTACATTTTCTATATTCATATTTTCTTTCTTTTTGCTTTCTTCTGAAAGTTCATTGCGAGTTATGTTATTGTACTAAAAGATGCTTAAGCTCTAATTAGCTGAGAAATGTATTTCCTTAACTATATTTGATAAGTCTTGTTGGAAAGTTTGTTGAAAGTTCGTCTTGGAGGGCCCGAAGACGGATCATGGGGACGGTGGGGGGGGGTTAGGGGTTGGATTAATTTATAAGCTAATGAAAAACGGATTATTGTCTTTGCCTCTGGCTACAAACATCACGTGTGTATTGTCTAGGACAGGAAGAAAGATATAACAGTTTGTATAATCAATATTAAAAATAATGCAAGATTATATATTTTAAAATATTATATCTTTTTATGGCATTTTCCTTGTATTGTTTGGTTCTGTCATAAGCTTCTTCCTCGGTTCCCATCCCTGGAAGCCATGCTTGCGTGGGCTTATGGCGGCGTATTGAATATTGGAAGCTAAAGTGATGACAATAATCAGATATGGTTCTGGAGCATAGACGCTCCGAAAAACGGAGGAAGATTTTCCAGACGTTTTCCAGAGAAATTGCCAACGGATTGTTTTGGGTACCCCGCTGACTGACCGTATTTCAAACAGAAGGCTGCACGAAAAGTGTGGTTCAACCCCGCTTTCTAGAGCTATAATGAGAGATTGATTGAGATGGCTATGCCACGTTCTGTGGATGATGGATGATAGATTGCCGAAGATTGTCCTTTTCGGCTAACCATCTAGGGCTAAACGGAAAGCAGGTAGTCCGCGGTTGGGGTGGGATGACATCGTATAGAAAAATTTAAGGAAAATGGGAACTTCCTGGGAGGGTGTAAAAAGGGAGACTTTGAATAGATTAGGATGGAGGACGAGCGTACGTGGCTGTGTTAGCCTCAGGTGGCTTGGGGCTGCGGTGAGTTATAATTATTATTATTAGTAGTAGTAGTAGTAAACAACATAGAAATATACTTGATCGTGGTTAATTGATAATTCTTCTGTGTTTTGGCTTTTTTGGCTGATTAACCTCTTCTTAGCAATGTTATGTGTTTGACATAATTTTGTCAAAATCTTGGAGGGGGGAGGGGGGAGAAGTTGATGCCGATTTCCTCAAATCAAGTGAAAATGATAGGGAAAACGGAAAAATGAGCCATATATTACCATAAAGACAAAGATATACTAAAGAAAACTGACCCGTGTCTGTGGTTGCTAGAATACTGTAGGGTTATCTTAGTTTTGACAAAATTTTGAAGACACTAAATTTTAGATGGGGGACAAACTGGGGTCTGGGGGCAGTTGCCCCCGCCCCTGGCCCATAGCAAATTACGTCCCTGCTTTCAACTGGATGCCCCAGGGACTTTTTGCTCTCTGGTTCTAAGCCAGCTTAAGTGCTTTGACTGGATTTGAACAGAAGCATTAGTCCCTAACGTTCACTGGACATCCATTGCATTCCTGGATCATAATTTTCATATCATGATTTAAATGATATGAAAATTGCGACTTGGAACGTTACAACGTTAAGAAAATACTGTCATATGGAGATTCTCGCTTACGAGTTTAGATATTTTGAGTTAGTTTTTCAAACTGATTTCAGGAGTATCAAAAACTAGTCTCGGACGGTAAAGAAACATGAAATTAGGTTATTAAGCGTTTATTTATTCAGATAGTAAGAATGAGATGAACAAGGAAGATTCTAAGTCTTGCTTAGGTTGAAAAGGTTAGGTTGAAATCGATTGGTAGGAGCTCATTTTATGAATGAAAAGTGTAAGTTATCAGTCAAAGTGAAATGCGCTCTGATAGAACCTACTGACAGAGGTAGTAGCGACTCAGATGAATTGTGCACGGAGGGAATAAACGGGACCCTAAGTAGAATTATGGCACTATTTTAAAGAATTGTAATGTCCAGGCTGAAAGAAATTGGGATAGATGGTATCCTAGCCATGTTAAATTTGGTGTAGTAAAGGAAAATAGCAACGGTTAAAGACTGCGACAATTTTGTAGGCATAGGAATCTAGTATTTGGTCATAAAATGGCCCATAAGGTAACACAGCAATCACACGGTGGTAAAACGGCCAACCTTACCGATTATGCTATTGTAAATCAAAGACTGACTGGATCGATTCAAGACAATTAAATGAGAAGTTAAAACTCTCCTAAACTTGGATTTTGCAGATGATCGAAGTGTCATAAAAATATCAGCAAAATAAATGAAGCTTTGCAGGTTTTTAGAGCTCATGGTGCAAGAATAGGGATGAAAATTAATACTCAGGGAATTATGTCGCTTAGAATAGAAATAAATCAAGGTGAAGAAGTGATGTTTGATAACAAGAGGATCGATCAATTGGATAGCTTCACTTACCTTGCTAGTATTAGTAGTAAAGGTGTTGGATATAGTAAATATGTAAAAAGTAGAATAGCCAAGACCAAGTGTGTTTTTTCACCGTTGAAAAAACCTAGAAAACTAGGAAGATAAGTTTGCGAACCAAGATTAGAATTTGGAAGCTATGATAATGGCAATGTTCAAGTATGTTTCTGAAACGTGGGCACTTCGAAAGCAGAACAAAGTGTTTGGCGCGCTGGGTTGAGAACCGTTTGTCTGAGGGGCAAGGGTTCGATTCTTGGTGTGGCTGGCTATTTGATTTGGGAGGGGGGTCAGTGGCGTGACTCTGTAAGCTCAGCCAGAGTCGACCCAGCTCTAAATGGGTACCTGGAGAAATCTGTAGAAGGTTAGCAGGAACGGTGTTCGAAAGGATAGGATGACTGGCCCCCAGTCCCCATTGCACTTCCTGGCTGAAGGGCTACGAAACGGAAATCAGCACCGCCGGTTTGGACCTTAAGGGTCTAGTGGCTTCGTACTTTTTTTCGGAAGGCAGAGGAAGTTTTGTTTAATGTTTCAGAAGAATTGTCTATAGACAGTTTGAGGTACCCGATTGACTGACTTATATCAAACAAAAAGCTTCACGGAAAACATGGTTTTATCCCACTTTCTAGGGCCAAAATGGCAGAAAAATTGAGGTGGCTAGGACAGATTTTACGTATGATGTTATCTTCATCTTTAAAAAGGCAACATGTTGCCGAAAATTGTTCTTTTTGGCGATCCATCTGGGGCCAACAGAAAGCAGGGCTACCCCTGAATGGGGTGAGAAGAGGTCATAAGGAAGTATTTAAAGGAAATAGGAATTTCACGGGAAGGGGTAAAGAGTGAAACTTTGATTAGGTTGAGATAGAGGGAGAGCATTTGTAGCTGTGTTTGCCCCAGGTTGCTTGGTGCTGCAATGAATTTGCGTTAGTAGGATTCATTAACACGCATGCTCTCGTATCTCATTTTCGTTGGCTCGGTGCTCGTCCTCCTCATTGTGTGTTGGAGCACCACTATTACTTTCTTAGTCTTCTGTTTATGTTGATCAGAAGCCTGTAGCTCAGTAATAGTAAGAGATAGAAACCTGAAACTTTTTTTCCGGTATGTGAATCATGAAACGGAGAACTTTGGGTTGTTTTGGATTTCGTATCAAACAGTTCGTGGTAACGAACTGTAAGTAAGGAGCGACCCGGCTCAATGGTAACCGAAACTCTAGAAAACGGGTTACTGATACCAATAGATATATCAAAAGAATCAGATTTCAATGCTGATTTCAAATATGTAACTTTCATCAACTTTAATGCTACCTATCAAAATCTACGCGCAGAAGAAAATTTGATTGATTTTTAAAAAAAGGGGAGAGACCCCCAAGAAATTATAAAATTTGAATGAAAATCACACAATCATATTCAGCGTATTAGATACTCCTGTGTTAAAGGTTTCAAGTTCCTATTTAAAAAAATGTGGAACTTTGCATTTTTTGCCAGAAGAAATATCACGGATGCTTTTTTATTTTTTTTTTTTTTTTTTTTTTTTTTTTTTTTTTACCCAGGGGTTATCGTAAACAACCAGTTGTACTATAATAACGTGGGAGGGCAAATTTGAAAGGAAAATAAAATTTATAGTTCCCATTTTAAGTGACCAAAAAAAATTGAGGGCAACTAGGCCCCTCCCACGCTCATTTTTTTCCCAAAGTCTCCCGATCAAAATTTTGAGATAGCCATTTTGTTCAGCATGGTCGAAAATATGATAAAAATGTCTTTTAGGATGACTTGATCCCCCAAAGTCCTCAGGGGGAGGGCTGAAAGTTATGAACTTTACTCAATGTTAACATATAGTATTGGTTATAGTGAATTATACTTACTTTTTCAGTGTTTTTTTTTTGTGGTAGGTGGGGGACGGTGAGGGTCGGGCGCTATAGGGAAGGATCTTTCCATGAAGGAAGTTTTCATGGGGGAAGGGAAATTGCCATGAAGGGGGCGCCGGACTTGCCAGCATTATTTATTGGTTATTGGGAAGTATACAACCATTTTCAGGAAGGATTTTTTCTGGAGGGGGGGGCTAGAGGAGAGGGGTACTCTGGAGAAGCGATCCGTTGAGGATGTTTCTTTGGGGTAAGGGACATTTCTATGAAGGGGGCGCCAGATTTCCAAGCATTATTTAAGAAACGATCAGAAATTAATAAAAAAAAACAAGTTTTTTCAACTGAAATGTAAGAAGGAATATTAGAACTTAAAACGAACAGAAATTATAACGTATGTGAGGGGGTTCTCCCCCAAGTCAATACCACCCTCGTTACGCTACAGTTTTTTTTTAGTTCTTTCAAAAGAGCGATCTATTCTAATTAAAAGGCCTTTGTGATTAAGGGGTTTGTGAATCAAATTTTTTTTTTACTTTTAACGTAAAGAGCGTGGTATTGACTAAGGGGAGAACCCCCTCATATACGTAATAACATATACGTAAAAAAAAAACAATAAAAAAACAAGCGATACGGCTCAATAGTAATCGAAACTTTTAAAAACGAAATTTTGATGTCAATAAATGTATCAAAAGAATGTGTTTATAATGCTGATCCTAAATATAAAAATTTTTATTAAGTTTAGCATTACTCATCAAAGGCTACAAGCCTGAGAAAATTTACCTGATTTTTTAAAGAGGGGGGAAACATCCCCTACAAGTGAAAGAAGTTTAATGAAAATCACACCTTCAGATTTAGCGTATCAGAAAACCCTATTACAAAGGTTTCAAGCTCATATCTGCAAAAATCTGTAACTTTCTATTTTTTGCCAGAAGAAAAATATACGAATATAGAAGTTAGTTACGTAAGTTAATTTGTAAAGACATCCATTTAGTAAAAGAAAAGTAAAATTTTTATGCAAATAAAAGCTGCATTAACTAAAAAACGATCAGAAATTAAATAAAAAAAAACAAGTCTTTTAAACTGAAAGTAAGGAGCGACATTAAAATTTAAAACGAGCAGAAATTATTTCGTATATGAAAGGGGCTGTCCTCTCCTCAACGCCTCGCTCGTTACGCTAAAGTTTGACTCTGTCTCATAACTTTATTTTTTAAAACAATAAAAAACTTTAGCATAAAGAGCGAGGCGTTGAGGAGGGGACAGTCCCTTTCATATACGAAATAGTTTCTGCTCGTTTTAAGTTTTAATGTTGCTCCTTACTTTCAGTTTAAAAAACTTGTTTTTTTTTATTTATGTATATAAAGATCTGGTCAAGAAGAAAATTGAAACTAGTGGCAATCCGACTCATAGACGGGAGAAGGGAGGTTTTTCTGGAATTCTCACAATTTTATATCCACAAGAGGGGGTTGTCAGATAGGAAGTAGAAGTTAGCCTCCTAGTTGGGTTTTTAGGGTGTCTTGATGCAATCTGACTGCTGTGGCTATAGGTATGGAAGTTATCAATCCATCTCTTGCGAGGTTGGCCTTGAGGGCACGTGCCGTGTACTCGTCCTTCGAAGATGATTATTGATAGCTGGTTGGCTGAGATTCGTTGAGTGTGGCCAAGCCAGCGGAGCTGTCGACTATTATCTGATTAGTGATGACGTGAGATTAACAATGGACTTTACGGATGTTTTCATTTGATATTCGGTTTGCGTAGGTGATATCCGATATACAGCGAAGAGATTTGGTCTCAAATGCAGATATTATTCTCTCATCATTGGCCTTTATTGCCCAAGTTTCACTTGAGTATAAAGTGACGATGAGACCCAAGCCAGCGGAGGGGTTGAGTTTTGATCCGTTTTATGATTGCGTGAGAGTAAAGGAGGAGTCCATAGAGGTTTGCATTTGATGCTCGTTCTGCTTAGGTTATCTCCTGTATGCGGCGGAGCTATTTGGTTTCAAATGCAGAGATGCTTCGTTCATCATCAGTCTTTATTGTCCAAGTTTAACTTGAGTATAAAGCAACGGGAATTATTAGTGAATAAAGAGTCGAACCTTTGAAGATGTCGACAATACCTTGGTTTTACGCCTCTGAAGCTGGAACTGGCTAAGCCAAGTCTTTGCCTAATCGATTTTGAGAGACCGTTGTTAGGAGTCAAGAGACTGTCTAGTTAGGCAAAGGACTCGACGTTTCCAACTGGATCACCATTGATCGTTATATGAGCAGCTTTGAATGAATGGGTGCGAAATACCTGCATGACCTTGGTTTTAATTGTATCTATGATCATCCCAAACGATTCAGCTGCTGACACTAGTTCATCAGTATTTGCTTGAAGAAGTGTTATAGGCTATTAAGTTTCACAATATCGTCTGCATATGCCAGTTTGTCAATTTGCTGCGGAGTAAGGGATCATAAAGTTTCCGCATAAGGGCATCTGTCAAAGGAATCGTAAAAATGTTTGCCAAACTTAGTTTGGAAGTAAGAGCTATTGTTTTAGTTGTGGCTCTAGGTAGGGGATCAAAGCTTGATCCAACCTCCATGGAAAGATAAAAGGGGAGGGTGCCTAAATTCTTCTCGTTAAGACAACTAACAATAGAAATTGTTGCACCTCAAATAGTGTTGTAAAATTACTGTAAAATAAAAACTTGGTAAGTAAAATTGGTAAAATAGGGTAAAATTGGTAAAATAAGGTAAAATAGATACTCTCTAGGAAATAAAGGGCAAAATTAGTGTTTTAGAGTTGCCCTGTAGCTACAAGACCAGTTGAGCATTTATTTTTAACAATCACTTACAGCTTTTAATGAAATTTTTTAATGATTCTGATTTTCCTGGGCTTAGAAAAGCTAATGTCCCTTCATCAAGAGTGTCATCAGTTTAATTAACCGTGTAGTTTATCCCTCTGGTAATCTTGTGCCTAGGGTAATACCTCAGCAATTGACAGTGCCTGATTTCGGACATCCATTTTGTAAAAAAATGAATAAAAAAAAATAATATTACCATTATTTGGGAGTAAAATCCTAATAGTTATTTTTTTCTACATTTAAACCTAAGAAATGTTTCCTAACAGCCTTGCATATTTGAATAGCTGTATTCAGCCACATTCCTCATATCATATACATGTTATTTATTCATAAAAGTACCGAATACAATTAAAAAAGAGTTTTTTAATATTTTGATGACTTTGATTAACTAGCGCTTGATCATAAGAGCGGAACATTCAGTCACTTTCACAGTCAATAAGACTGTCTTCAACAGGATTTGCTTGCAGATCTAGCTCCTAAATTTCAGACTTAGGTTCAGATTCAAGTGATCGTGCCTTTCCCAAAGCCCCAAACAAAAGTCCTGGACATTGCCCTGAGGATTGTATATCAATTTCTACTTCCACCCTCCCATTGTCTCACCCTTAGAACTAATTCTGTATTTATCTGAAGATTCATTCAAAACAACCGCTGAAGAACAAGGGCCATTAAACTAGAATAAGAATTTCTTTAAGACACTGCAGGCTGTAACAACTCATTCGGTTGAATATGGCTGAAAAACAGAATTAATCTTAGAAAGGGGCGATGGAACCTTCAATTTCCAATTGACTGAGCCCCCTCCAAAGGTTATTCGACCACCCATTCCACATGAAAAGCCTCCGGGAAAAATAAAATGAACAAATAGTAATGCATAAAACCCTTATGGGTCTTTACCGTAGGAAATGCAATACGGTTGCCCCTGACTTAAACAGGAGAGTAGAAATTAGAATTTCCCTTCTAATGAAAATCTGTAATTATTCAAGGGGAAAATAGGAGACAATTTTTCGCGGGGGAGGGGGATATGTCGTGGGGTGTATTTTCTAGGGAGAAGGGGTAAACGCCGACTTCCGGGAAAAGACGGCATGAATACAAGATTTCTCTGAGATGTGAAATTTAAAATAAAAATGAGGATATTGATTCTGCTTTGGCCCTCCACATTGTTGTAAATCCAGATCATGTAGTTCTTTTTTATGAGGATGAAGTGAATGTCTTCCCATATTCTTTTAGGAAGGCAACTGAAATTCAAAAAAATCCCTAAATAGAGACCTTTCTTTAAGTAGAGATACTAGAGATGTTTCTTTAAACCCAGTGTATTACAATTTAAAATTAAATTTTTCAAAAAGCATTTGTTTCTTCAGTTAAAATGAAGATCATCTCGCCACATTTTTAATGAAAGTTAAGTCAGTAGACAAGCTAAGTCAATCACTAAGCAGAGAATCTTGCCCAATCTAATTGGTGAATAGTCTTTGGTTTATTCTGACTTGGTTTTTTGATTTGTTTGATTTAGTCTTTTTTCTGCTCAGTTAGAGTTAATTCAAAAGGTTAGTATTCCTTCTTTTTTTGAGCATTGAAGACGGCCGGGCGGAAGTCCCTGACGAAATATCTACATCTATCATTTTTGCTTCTTTTTGTCTGCTGGCTGACATTACCCTTATTTTTCTCGGCTATTTAGTTTTATTATTTTTTTCTTGTTTGTCATATGTCAACCCTGTTTCTTGTCCTTTCTGTTTTTAAGATCTCAAAGAACAATTATAACTTCATGTCAGCTAATATTTCACCATTTTAAAATTATAATTACATGGACTATAATACATTTTACCGCTCTGATAACAAGAGACCTAAGTCAGACAAACCTCGTAGGGACACTTTTTAAACCGAGGAATACAACTATAAACAAAACAAAATCATATTCAATCTTTTTTGTCAGCCTCTTCACACTTTTGTGCTCTGAAAATTGCGAGCCGTCGTAAAATATGTCTGTAAAATATATAAAATATCGGTAAAATACGAAAAATACCGGTAAAATAGATAAAATACGTAATTATGTAAAATACGTAAAATAAGTAAAATACCAATTTTATGGGGGTCCGTAAAATTAGGGTAAAATACGTAAAATACCCAATTTTACCGTGACCAATTTTACCAGTTACAACACTAATCTCAAACAATCTTTGTGGGAAGTAAGAGTTAACGCCCTAGCTGTACTTTTTCAGAGTTCACATCTTTTGGGGTCAACGGCTGCTTAGCTTAAAATAGTGCAAGTGGGATTAATAATTAATAGTGCAAGTTGGAAAAGTAAGAGACGAACCTGAAAGAATTGGGCAGCTAAGTAAGTCAAATATGACACCATACCCCGACAAATCAACTTTTCAACAATTTTTTGTTTTTTCTTAACTTCTAGTTACTATATGTCGTGGTTGGTTCTTTACTAGGTTTCATCTATCTCCACAACCATGATACCGATGATTCTTACACGACTTGCCTGTATAATGATCCGGGTCTTCGAGGAGAGAATCTAAGATATCGCGTGTCGCCCAGAGTTTTTCATTAGCAGTCATTGGATCGAGGTGTTCAGCCTGCAACTTTTCCGCAAGAACCTTCGTCCTGCACATGACCTGGCGCATGAACCCAAGCGTCAGAATAAAGTCAAAGCAGGTTATGCGGTGGTACAGAACTTTGGCTTTTTCTTTTATAATTTTGTCCCCATTTTGTTCTTTTAGCTCTTCGAGGACTTCCACAATGGTGTCTAAGCTGGTCCACAGTGCTGTCAAACTCTGTGATCTCGACGTCCATCTTGTCGTTGACAAATTCTTTTATTTTTTCAAGTGAATGAGCCTCCTAAGTTTCTTCGGTTATTCTTTTCATACGAAGTGGTCTTGGTAAAAGACTAAAATATCTGTTTACTTAGGCAGTGCTACTGTTCTGTCTGTGAAAGTAAACACGTGACGTTAAAATTTAAAACGAACATAGATTATTCCGTATATAAGGGAGGTCGCCCCCTCACCTCTTCACTCCCCGCTTTTAACGTTAGATTTTTGTTTTTGGGTCCCAATGGTTTAACAGTGACTGCTCAAACAAGGTCAAATTAAATGGGGTAAAATGGAATTTCATTAACCTCTCAAGAATAGAAGAGCTATTGACGAGCAATTCTTTTAATCAATACATTTTCCTATGTAAATGTCTTCAAAGGCAATCAGTAATACAACACTGGCAATTACCCATTAACTACATTTGTTGCACTCATAACACTGGGTAACAACAACACTTTTTTGGAAATCGTCAAGGGTTTTCCAGCTGAGTTAGACTAATTTTGATGCTCTGAGTCGGAACATGTCCTTGGTTTTGCTCAATCAGGTCGTTTTTTTTTTCTACAGATATTTCAAAAAATCTATTTTTTGTAAAAAAAAATTCTGCGGATCATCAGCTGAGAAACAACTGGAGATTTTTTCCGTTCTCTTGAAGAAATAACAGTCAATGTATCCAAACTCAAAGTTTTAGAGTTTATGACATAAATCGGTGTTTCTTTGATTCCCGTCCGTGAGCAGCTGCTGGGTTGTTCCTTCAGCAACCAGCAGTAATCCACCATCATGACTGCGTCCCACCTTCACTGGTACCTCTCCTTCATTTGGCGCATGCTCTGATGGAACCTTTCTCCCTGCTCGTCACTCATCGCCCCAAGGTTTTCATGAAACTTCTCCATATATGAGAACAGGAAGTGCATCTTTATACTCATCAAACACCCGAGTTTTGGAAGGCCTCTATCATGCTGCTGATGAGTATGGTGTGATTTGCTGCCTTCATATTCCCAAGGATTTTGTTCACCACCTGCACAACCGATTTCCACGTGGAGCACTCTAGCGTGTTCATTGAGTTTTCAAACTTGTGTCCTTTATGAGCTGCCGTATCTGTGGGCCATCGAAAATGCCGGCCTTCAGTTTTTCAATGGTCAGTCGAAGAAAGGCTCAGTACAGGTAGGTGAAACACTTCCCTCCTTGTCCAGAGGGCGCGTGAAATGCTTCATTAATCCAAGCTTCATGCGTAGCAGTGGGATCAATATCTTCTCCCAGTCAACAAGAGTTTCGTTTATGATGTTTCTCGCCCAAGGTACTAACTGCTCTGGTGCTTGCCACTCCTTCTTTACATAGTGCTGGGATCTGTCTCGAATGTTCCACATACATATAAAGCAAAGATACTTTGTGGACCCGGACTACTGACCAAGCAGAAATTTCACCGTCTTGAAGTTGATGTAGATGATCTACTGGTACTGCTCATATTGGATTTTGTCGAGCACACACTTCAAAAAGCGCTTGTTGCTGTCAACGAAGAGCCGCCAATCTCTCGGATCGTGGTGAGGAGCGTCGAGTTTACCAAGAAGACCGGTGACATCTTGGCAGTACACGAAGTCTTCCTCCTGGCAGAAATAGTCCATATAGTCCTCATGCCTTGCCTTCTCTTTGAGTCTGGAGGCCAACAGCTTGCAGGATGTTTCCAACAAGCTGAGATCCCGAACCAGATCATCAAGCTCACATTGTGAAAAGGGCTGCAGACCATTTTGTCCTTTATACTCCTTTTCTGTATATCCTCCCTCGTCTACACTGGTGGTCTTGTCGTCGCTGTCGCGAAGCTATGTGAACACTGGTGCAGGACTTTCTTCACAGTGAGCAACTGGACGGCGGGCTGATGGAAGGTCGGGGCACTGGAGGCTGTGTCGATTCTTCCAGTTGATGCCAATGATATTGATGGCGCAGAAGTAACAATCCAATGCAAGATCTAACGGCTCCCTCCAAACCATCGGAATCCCAACCTTCAGTGCAGGTTTCGCGCCCTTCGTCCACCACCGGTGGTATTCCACGTTTGTACCGTGTGCGGTGCCCAAGACTTATCATGGTCACCCAGTTTGACTTCAAAGTAAGCCTCGTAGGTGTGCTTTGCAAATCCTGTGATGTTCCTCCTGTCCACGGACAGCGGGTAATCTCCACAAATGAAGCAGTAAACGTCAGGATCATTCCTGCATGACCGTCGCGCTAAAGGCATATCAATCAAGTGAAAGAAATTGAAAAATGCAGGTTAATATCAGGCAATGAAATTTGGAATCAATTTGATTGGCTAAGGGTCAATCAAATGACCTTGCAATCACGCATACATGTGATACACTATACGTGATACACGCATACACTACTTAAGAGAAATAAAATAATGTTGTAATTCGATATATTCTTCAAGAAAAGTATGATTGAACTCAAAACCCCTGATATTAGCATATATATAGCTCGTCAGGTAGGCCTATGGCTATATCTCCAAAATTTGACCTGATTCAGCAAAATGAATGTGATATTCAGATTCAGAACACCAAAATTATTCTAATTCATTTGAGAAACCCCTGGCGATTTTTTGGCAGTTATCCAGTTTATTACGGCACCAGTAAAGTGCTTTGAGGGAAGGACTGTAAAAATTTGTTTGTAAAAAGGGAGGGGGATGAAGGGGGAGAGGTAGACCCCCCAGAAATTTCTTTTCGGATAAGCAGAAGTTAGCAATTACCCTGAATAGTGGGGGAGGGGGACAGCTAACTCATGTATGGGATGATTTCTGTTCGTTTAAGTTTCTATGCCACTCTACTTTCATTTGAAAAAAAAAACTTGGTTTTTACCTAATTTGTAACAAAGACTTAGAATTTGTGGTTGGAAAAATTCTGTACTTTTCATACGAAACAAGGAAAAGATTTAAGCAAATTAAAAGTGATTTAGTTCAAGAAAATGAGCATTTTTTGAAGAATTTGCGCCAAAAGTCAAAGGATAGCTATAGACATAGTCTCTTAAGAAAACTGTCAAGAATAATATTACTGTTACGAAAAATGGGTAAAATTTTGCATGAAATCATTTTAGGAAAAATATGGCTCAAATTTAAGCTGCAAATTAATAGCCAAACCAGTATTTTTTATACGATTGTAACTAACTGCAGAGCTTAGTGTAGCTCTGCCTTTCCCTAAGGACAGGGATTATTGCTGACATCTATGAAAGCCAAAATTCACAAAGTCATCTTCAAACATTTCCTTTTTAGTTTGGGAATCGAGACTCGAGGTATCTTTTTCTTACCACTACATGCTTTCTTCGTTTTAGCAATAAAAAGTAGAGAAATATATTTATACTTTTTTGCACTCTTGCTCTATTATGCTGGTTTTAAATGATCATGTGATTCGTTTTAGCATCAAACACAAGTCTCTAGATTTGTTTTTTGGCTTAATAGCTGTGAGTAGAAATCAGGGTGTGAAATACACGGTGAGAATTTTAACGTAAATCAAACTATAAAGTTTTCATCTGAAGTGACTTAAATTTTTTTATAAAAAAATTCTTCCGTTTAATTAAAAAAATCACAAGTATTTCTGTTTACGTCGATGTTTGCAGATCATGTAAATTCGCCGTTAATGACCTCAAATATTTTGTAGCAACTGATTCGCCGAGTGGAAAATCGCATTCAAAATCAGCTGACCTCAACCCCATAGAAAGTAAACGTCAGGCGTCTATAAAGGAACTAATTTCGACCGAGGAAAGCTTTGTTCAAGATCTAACAACAGTCATTGAGGTATACATCTATTTTATCTCTGATGATTTCTTCTTCTTTTTAAAGTTTTTGCTATCTCATATTTGACTAAATGCTGGAAGACTGTCGGAATCATCTAAAAAAAGTGAAAAAATAGGACGAAGAAACAGAAATAAATGCTGAAACATATATATTCTACTTTTTCAAAGTCATAAATATAGTCAACCAATAGTCCATCTCTGGCTTTGGCTTATAAATAACAGGTTGGTCGCGCAAAATCAAACTATTACTCATTGCTGCATAAAGCGACCTAAGCACAACTTAAGTATCTACGTTTTTCTATCCCCTCTGTGCAGAGCTTCGCTCTAATCCCTCCCTTAAACTCTCTACTCCGTTGAGGTCCACCCCATTCGAGGACGTTCTGTTTTTAGTTTGCTTCCAGTTAGCTTAGCCGAAAAGCTTCGTAAAATGTAGCCCAGATATAACAACCTTTCTCTTTATATAGCATTTGACATTGAGATCCATCCATGTTTTCTAAGGTTTCATATGTAGTTGGTCAAACGTGTGTCTAAAACTACCTTTAGACGACTCCTGTATCTCTCAGATCCTCCTCAAGATTAAGAAGCACCCAGCTTTCTGAGCTGTACTTTACAACCGTAAGCACTGTGGCCTTTAGTATCCTAATCCTAGTTTTAAGAGTTATTTCTCTATTCCATCAAATTTTCACAACCGTCCAAAATATCACACATAGTCCCTATTCTACTTCTTATATTTTATCCGCACTCTAGTTTTTGCGGACAATACTACCTATGTAATAAAGCTGAACTCTATCTGTACCTAAGATCACTTTTTCATTCTCATTTATTCCCAATTTGACGTTTATTTTCAAAATAATCTGGCATCCTGAATCTTCAAATCTTTCAAAAATGCATTCATTTTGCTAGTTTTTTATTTAGGATACTCAAATCGCCTAAGTAATCAGACTTTGGAGAGATTTACCTTGCCATTTCACTGCTTGATTTAATTGAAAATTGTAAGACGTTTTTGATATTTAATAAGCATAACTAAAATAGAGACATTTAGTTACTTCCCATGCACTGTTAAATGATTGACCAGAACTGATATATTCATTTTTTGAGGAGAATATTTTGATTTCGATGGCATGACTCTTTTGAACTACACCTAAGTTCTCATTGTACATATCCATGATTAAATGAAAATTTGTTTTTGCACATGATACTGAAACATTGTTTTGACTAGCCTGTTTTGTTGCGCTGGTTTTGTATTTTCAGCAAAGCGCTAGTTTTACAAAATTATACACATATAGGGAAATCCCCAATATTAGATAGTTTACGTCTTCTTACATGGTCACTTTCTTTAGTTAACCCTTTTACGCGTTGTATATTCAAATAATTCATGTCTTTGAATCATTATTTTGTGTCTTCGTTAACTTATTCCATCATTTCTAGCATATGAATAAGGATGTTTGGATTATTTTTCGTTCAGCACGGAAAGCTTGTTGAATTTGTTTGAGATATAATACTTTCTGTTTCTCTTTTGCATAGGTTTTTGAGAAGCCCATAGCAGAGTCTCGTGTAATTACAGAAGAAGAAATGCTTGACATTTTTGTCAACTGGGAAGATCTAATTGGAAGCAGTAACAAGCTATTAAGGTATTTGAATTATGTCACTATGATTTGACTTATGGGGGAAATTAGTCTTAGAATCATGTTTTTTTTCTGCATGCGTATTGCGCAACTAATGCACAAGATTGAGGGGACATGTTAAGGGATATTCTGAACTAAATCGAAAGAGGCTATGTGCATCCATGTTGCCAAAACTACGGATGTGCATATCTTAGAAACGGCTAAGGGTATTAAGTCAAAACTTTATGGAATGTTTAGAAGGGTAGTGAAGTAAATCAAAAGACTGTTAAGTGCATCTAGGTCAAGATGATATGTCTGCAATATCCCAGGAACAGTTAAATATATTAAAGCTGACACTTTCAGAGAATGTTGAGGGGGAGGTTGAATTAAAACAAAAGACGTACATCCATGTTGCCAAAAGATAGAATCTACAATATCTCCAGAGCAGCCAAGGGTATTGAGTTGGACCTTTCAAGGCATTAAAAAGTGATGTTTATGAAGGTCGTCAGAAGAGTATATTTGCAATATCTCAGGAACGACTAAAGGTATTCAGTTGAAACTTTCAGGAGATGTTAAGGGGGGTGTTGAACTTAAGCAAAACATATTATCTTTATCTAGGTTGTCAAAGCAACGCATCTGCAATTTCAAGGCTAAGAATATTAATTTGAAACTCAAAAAGGATTGAGGGGTGTGTTTGATTAAATCAAAAGACAATATGTGCATATAAGTTGTTTAAAAGTCATATCCACAATATTTCAGGAACTGCTAAGGTTATCAATTTGAATGTTTCATGGAAATTGGAACTAACTGAAAACACACTACATGCATCTAGGTTGTCAAAAAAGTGTATCTGCAAAATTTTAGGAACGTTTAAGCGTATTATGTTTAGACTTTCATGGGGGTTTAGGAGGCTATAGAAGTAAATCAAAAGACCCTACAAGAATCCAGATTGACAAAAGCTTGTATCTGCAGTCATGGGCGCCCATAAGCTGAATTCCAGGGGGGGGGGGGCAAACTAAGGCAGCAAACTAAGTAAAAAAACTAAGCCAGCATTATTCAGCCAGGGGGGGGGGGCGGGGGTCCCCGGCCCCCCCCGCTTATGGGCCCCATGTCTGAAGTATCTCAGGAGCGGCCTAAGGGTATTGAAACTTTGAGAGAATGTTGAGGTGATTGTTGAACTAATTCGAAGACACTATGTGCATCCAGGCTGCTGAAAGGTTGTACCTGCAATTTATCAGGAACGGCTAATGGTGTTAAGTATAAAATTTCAGGGCATCTTGAACTAAATCAAGATAATTTTCATGTCTAGGTTGCATCATCTGCAATGTCTCAGGAATTTCCGAAGATATTAAGTTGAAACTTATAGGGCTTGTCGAACTAAATCAAAAGACGCTATATACATCTATGCTGTCAATAGGGAATATATGTCATATTTCAGAACAGCTAAAGGTACAAAATTGAAGCTTTCAGGGCATGTTAAACTAAGTAAAAATCGCCCTGTTCATCCAGATTGTCAAAGGGGCGTATCTGCAATACCATAGGAACGTTTAAAGATATTAAGGTGAAACTTTCAGTAAATTTTGAGTGGATGTTGAAATAAAATTGAAATTCAGTACTTGTATTCAGGTTGTCAAAATGACATATCTATGGTATCTTAAGAATTACTCAGAGTACTAATTTGAAGCTTTTAGGGTAGATTGATGGGGATATTGAACTCTCAGATATATATTATATAACTATATTTCCTTATTGACTTTTAATCGCTTATTGTAATTCAAAACCGACGATTACTAGAAAGAGTAGTTATTATTACAGTTGAGGATAAATATTTTGATTTCAGGGCCCTTCAACTTCGAGAAAAGAATTCTCAGAACGGAATTGTGCTTATGATCGGAGACATCTTGTGTGAGAGTGTAAGTGCCTACTCATTTTCTTTTTTTTTTGGTTCTTCTTCTTCTTCATGTTTATGTTTTATTTCATTATAAAGTAGGCCGCAAGTCGGATGAATGATCTCAGAATAAAAAATATAAATAGATATTTTAATAAATTCTATTATGAAAATACTAATGCAGGTCTAGGCTAAGGAACAGTCTTTTATTTCTTTAAAAATATATTAGCTTTAGAATCTCTTATTTTTCATCTAATAATATTTGGATTTTTTCGTTTTTGCACCTGCCATTTGACAATTTTGGTAAATTTGGCTAGAGGCTCCATATACGTAGTTCTTCAAGACTCGTCGAATGAAGCAGACTACGAAAACATCCAAATTTATTTTGGATAAATATTGCAGCGCAGCATGCGTACCTGATATTTTTCTAGTTTTATATCCATTTTACTCGTTAGGTTTTACCCATCATTACAGATGAATTTTCAATGCTGTTCAGAGCTGTTTTTCGTGTATTCTTTTTTACGCATTTCCTCGTTCAAATGGTTTGAGTGAGCCTTATGCACTACGGTAGTGTTTTTAAAGCTGCATCATGAAAAGATGTGTCTTGCACTGTCTTTTGTGCCTGAGGAACGGTTGTAAATCCTTCGTGAGTCAAGTACTTCTTATGTAGACGTTTTTTGGAGAGTTTTTAAATATTTTCTACATTTCTGACATACTTTGTGCGTACAGGACTAACACAATGAGTAAAAACTTAAAAATCCTTTTTAGCTGCCAAACATGTCACCGTACATTCGATACTGCAGTCGTCAGCTTGGAGCTGCAGCTTTTATTCAAAATATGGTCGAAAATTCATACACCTTTCGGGATCTCTTGAAGCGCTGTCAACAACATCCAAAGTCAAAAGGCCTGCCACTTTCTGCTTTTCTGCTACAACCAGTGCAAAGGATCACGAAATATCCCCTTATAATCAAACAAGTAAGATTATATTTTTTTATTATAATGAGCAGCATATTCTGACTAAACAACAAAAAACAGTGAGTTAATTGGTTTTATCATATTGCTAAATAAAGTACATGAATTTCGTAAATGCAAAATATGGATTATTGCATTAATAAAATAGCTGATTTTTATTTGTGCCATCAAATAAAAAAGAATGTGCTACATTCTTATTTAACTTTACCGAAAAAAAAACGGTTAAATATTCTAATTTCTTAAGGTAGTCTGTCATATTATGTCCTGAATTAGCAGCCGTAATTTAACAGATTTTCCATAAGTGAAGCAGCTTTAATCATAATCCTGGAAAATTGAGGATATAGATGCTCAAGAAAAGTTTACGTTTACATGATAACCAATGAATTAATTTGATCTCGTTTGGCCATTTTGCGGCTACCCCCCTTTCCGGGCAGCCTATTAAAGAACAAACGCTAGACCGTAGTAACCGATAACTGAAAAAGGACTTTGAAAAAAAATAGCTCAAAGTGAGAAAAAATTACCTTTTGAAGCTGTTGTAGGAATGGTAACTATTGCTTCGATTAATCTTAATGGTTAAAATTTGTTGCCAAAACAAATTTATGGAAATCAAAAAAAAGTAGCCTAAACCAAAATAAAATAGTGTTGAATTTGAAATAAACTGCAACGTTTGAATTACCATAGCCGAGAACCCAATTCAGAAGAATTACATTCTCCCGTCTTGAGTAACAAGGAAAATCACTTTTTCGCATGGGAAGCAGTAATAATAACCGTAATTTATTTGGACCCTTTATACATACAAAAAATGTACTTAGAGGAGTATGGAAAAAGAAATTTATAAACACTAATAAACACTATATAAACAAAATATAAACACTTATCATCACAAACACTAGAAAAATAATACACTAACAATGACTCACAAAACAATCAATACATCCCAACGGAAAATCTACGACTGACTCAGATCGCTGTCTGAATCTCCCCTCTAAAACATCCAGCTTATCACATATCTTAAAAACACCGTATCGTTTGGAGATATGACTGTTACGAGATCAAATAGGAACACAAAGAAAATACTTACAAAATTTGAAAAAGACCGACCGAATTTGTTGACGTTCAGACGTGGTAAAAAATTTCCATAATGGCACCAGAAAAAATACATGGGGAGCAAAAAACGAGTTTTAAAGCTGACCAACCTTTTATAGCGTTTTTGTCAAATTGACCTTCAACTCTAGAAAAACGTCCATAGGACTTTCTCAACTTCGCTCTCAACACACTTATTGTTAATGATCTTGTTGTTCGAATTGAGGTGCCAAATGCAAGTCCAAGGTACTTGAGTGAAGCAGTGGCAGAAACTGAATCAGGGCCAACCTGAATTTTTGAATCGGGAGGGTGATGACAACCAAAAACGATAAATTCCGTTTTAGCAGAAGTGAATGACATTCTGGTGTCAGACAACCCGGCATAAAGGCTGTTCTCAGCAGCTTGTAGTGATTATAATTTATTAAATAACAGGAGAATGCCATCTGCGTATGAAAGGTGACTTGCGTCAATGGATGAATCGATAAGAAAAATGTGATATTCTGCCGGTTGCGCAGTGGATGGCATTGTTAAATATTGCAGGGCTTAACACTGATCCCTGTTTCGCTCCACGTCGCACATAAATTTGGTTGCTATAAAGATTTTACACGCGGACGCGTATGGAGGAGTTTTGGTACCATTGCCACAGGGAGGCACAAATGAATGGGCTTACTCCACTCCTCAAAAGTGCTAAAACAGCTTGGGAGGGTAGGATTGAAAAAAATGCTTTAGAAATATTTATCGCACAAACATATAAAGGTTTCTTCATTCTCTCATACCTCTCCAAAATAGACACGAAAACTGCATGTTTATTCCCAACACCAAGACCCGCACGAAAACCAAACTGATGATCTCCATGGTCACACCTATTCGAAATTTTTAAAAGAAGAATCTTTTCAAATAATTTTGCAATAACTGAACAAACTGTATTTGGAAGATAAGAGTCACAAGATTGAGGGTCCTTATTCTTTTTTGGGACAAACGTCACAATGCCCTCACATAGTGCAGTCGGTACGAATTGCTGCGCAATACAAGCTTGAAAAAATAGCGCCATATGCTCAACTAGTTTCGCAGTACCATAAATCAAATGTTCTGATTGGAGTCCGTCAGAACCAGGAGCTTTGCCTTTTTTAAGGAGACGAATTACCGTAAGAACTGACGATGGTGTTATAGAAACAAGATTTTGCGATCTAGTTGAGAAAAGTTGTGTAAGAGAATCTGCCGAAAGTGGCGTCCAGTGGTGGGGGGGGGGGGCTATCAGAGAATAAAGAGGAGAAGTGTTTTTCCCAGGAAGTCACATCAATTAGGGCTAGAACGCGAAAATGACGATGAAGTGAACTTTGATACTTTGTTCCATAGTATCTGCGGATGGTTTTGAATATCACGATATAGAGTAGATACTTGCCTTCTTTTGAAGACCTGTAAAACTTTCCGGTACTCTCTTTTAGTCGATCTGAGGATCCTAAAAATTAAACCAGATCTGGGGCGATCACAATCCCCCCAGATCTTAAACCAAAACTTGTGACAGTTCCTTGCAAGTTGTAACTTTGGGTCATTGCTCCAGCCCTTTTTCCGTTTACCAATCCTAATTCTCCCAGATGGTACAGCCGCTGAGGTGGGTACTTTAATCGAATGAGTAATCTCAGTAAGATAACAATCTAGATCAAGGCTGTCGCCATTCAGCGTTGTAGAAAGAAGGTGAAAAGGAATTTTGATTTTAGACAGCATAGAATCCAAAACACTTTGATATAGTGATATATCGATATTATCCCAATACATCTTCCAAAACCACTGACGCTGTTGACTGATTTGTGGAACAAACAAGTTCATATAAAACTTTAAATGTAAATGGTCACTTGTTAACATATTATCAGAAACGTCAACAATGACGCTCTGGAGTTCCGGGATATTCGAGAGAACAAAATCAAGATCGGAAGTGGAAGCAGAATGGTGAACGTGTCTCCAGACCGTTACCTGTCTCCACTACCTGTCTCCATCACCAGAATGGTTATGTGTCTCGTATTTTTTCATTATTGTCCTGCTTCCTTGCTTTTTTATGCCACTGATAGTGTGGTGCTGAAATACCATAAAGATGCGTTTCATGGCTCATCTGGAAGGAATTTCCTACATGTATTTCCTTTTTGTAACAAAATATTAGAATAAAACACACGATTTTTGACAAAAACTGTGCTGCGTCTTTGATGATGCAACACTCTGGGGTAGGATGTCATATTTGAGTGAATCCACTGTCTCATTCCCCGGTCTTCATTCTTTACTGGATAGTAAGTAAAAAAAGTAAGTATGACGGCACAATACCATTAAAGTCCATACTAATAGCATTAACATCTGTTATAATGCCGGTCAGCCGGAGAATGCATTGAATGGCCGGAGTTAAGTCGCTCAGTGGTCTCGCGCGCTTTTACTGAGTGTCGGCCCCAGAGACTTCTAAGAATTCCTATGGAGAGGGGGCGACACGGGATGGACTTATAGGGTTACACCAATGACCCACGTCCGAACCCAAGAAACTGGCCACACCAGGTATCGAACCCTTGCCCCTTGGAGAAAGAAATCTCAACCCAGCGCACGTCCACTTAGCCAGCTTTCTTAGCTTTACTGGATATAGCTAAGAAAAGCCGAAAGATTTTTTCTGTGTCTTTTTAGTAAATATATTATAAAAAAAAGGACGTAATATTGTTCCATATCTGTTAATTCAAACGAGTGGTCGTCAAAACTCAAATATGTCTCAGTGAAAGCAGCAAGAAGCCTAAAAAAAGGAGGCTAATAGACTAGTTGTTAAGAACTATATAATTAATAAATACACATCCATAATCACTGTTACGATTCAGTCTAATTTTAGTTTTTTTTTTAAGTAACGTGTTTCTTGTGTTCTTTCATGATTGGAGCATAGCTCTCGCAATGTATTATCTTTTTGTTTGATATGACCATACGGATAATCCTGTCATTTTTTCTAGATATTGAAGCACACGCCTATTACTCATCCAGATCGACAAAATTTAGAGGAGGCCTTAGCTAAAGCTGAGCTGCTGTGTGACCAGGTAAGTTCTATGTGCATCAAGTCATGGCTTCAAATTATATTTCTTCATACCAAGATAAATCATGGATTTCCAAGAAAGTACGAATTATGCATGAGTTTTCAGAGTATTTTCCTGCTTTCAAAGAGTCCATGCAACAGATTTAAAAGAGCCTCCCCCCCCACCCCTACTTAAAGTCTCTTTCCCTTTTTTCTTTCTTTGCTTTGCTTTAATTTCGCTTGAAAGTAATTGAATAGAGGAATTTTAACCCTTTTTTCAGGGCTTTGGAGTCTGTTATAAGTTATACTGACTTCGACTCCAACTTTGACTTCAGAGATTTTCAATATACCGGCTCTTACTCTGACTCTGATTAGTGAAACTTTAAACTTAATTGCTCCGACTCCAAGGTTAATACTACTATTTTCGTAAAGGCCCCTTTTCTTCCTTTTTTCGTAAAAAGTACGTAGTCCTATCAAGTTCTTTCTAAATATAATTTTAATAACCCTGTTAACAGCTAATATTTATCTTATAAACTTTGTATTCTACATTGCCAGAATTATTGGAGAGTGCAAAAAGATATCTCAGTCAATCTATTAAGCATTTTCCTATCTTTCTGCATTTTATATGTAATGTATTTGTAAACATTATATGTATAATTTCCAATATTGATATAAATAATTGAATAAATTGTCTTTGTATTAGTACTGTAGTTCTGTGGTGTAAAAAATCCTCTTCATTATAATTAGCCTACAATATTAATTTTGTTTATTATTGTGACTTTTTAGTAGTATTTCTGAGTATTTGGCTTGACTCCAGCCTTTATGTGTTTCCATATGTCCGACTTCAGCTCTAATTCCAAACGGTCTTACATTATTTTGTTACTGTGACTCTGACTCCCTTCAGCAAAAATTTACTAAAACTCCGACTCCAAAGCCCTGCTTCTTTTAACATCAGCTAGCTTCTCTGAATTTTGAGCTTCTCCAAATGCAAGTTCACAGACGCTTAACTGAAGGATTCATTACTGCAATTCATTATTTTTCGCTAATCCATAAAAGTAATAATGATTAATTGCATTTAAAAACTATTAATCCCTATGCAAGAACTTAACGAAACAAAATATAAATGGTAAAAAAATAGCACTGAATAATTAAAAAAACAATTATCTAGATCATAAAATGTATTCGTTTTATGGCATATTTCCAAAGACCTTACCTTAAATCCTGGTGAATTTCTCGTCACTAGAGTCGCCTAAAGCATCCAGAAAGAGTCGGCAGTTGCCTCATGTGTGTGCTGCTGTCCAGACGTCTTCCCACAAGAGCTGTACTGCCGTTTTAACGTGCTTCAGTTCCAGTGTGTGCTCAGGTAAGCAGGACGAAGTGTATTTTTTGCTCTTCCTCTTCTTTGGATTCTCTCTGGGTGCCATATTTGTAACATTCCCAGGTGTCTATCTTTTGCCATATGGATGATATGGACCATTTTCCTGATGTATGACATTTTTTATTAGATGCAATATGAAGAATACCGTCTGGTTGGAGACTTGTTTCTCCATTTAATGTTTAATGTCCTGCAAAGACAGTTATTCTCGAAACCAAGGATCCTCTTTTTCTCCTGATAGTTTAGATTTAGATTCTAGCATTTGCATTTACCTAGTGGGACATCACTGTTGAAGTGACTCATTTTCAATTTCAAAGAGTAAGGTAAATTATTATGGTAAATAATAAAACTACTAAAGATGTCCATGCGCTTGATGACAACCAAGTTAAGACAGGCAGAAGTAAATCATCATTACACAGGTCTAGTTATCTGATCCTTAAATTTGAAAGGTGTTGAGACGCAAACAAAGTATGGCTTATGTCTTCACCAGGGACGTCCCAAAACTCAATTTATTGAGGAAGGGGCGATCTTCGTAAATTTTACCGAATCGCGATCTGATTTATGCCGAATTTTCTGCAGAAATTTAGAAGTTTGCTAAATTTCTGCCGATTTTGCAAAATTTTTGCCGAAATTTTCGCCTTCGGCTAAAGTTTTACCGAATACCAAAAATTTGGGGGGGCGCCCCTCCCCCCCACCCCTTCGGGACGCCCCTGGCCTTCACCACTTAATTTACTAAAGGACAATACTACTCACTTCATGAATTGATTTTATATTTTCTTTTCTGAAAATTTTAATACAACAAAATTGGAACAAATTTCTAAAGCGTGGAATTATAAAACCTAAATTTCTCACATTTAGAAACACGTCGTAGTTTTTGTTTTCTCACGTCGTTAAGTAAATGTGGAGATTAGGAATACTCTCTAATCTAATATCATTTCTGCTCTAATATTCTTTGTCTAAATATTTATATTCTAATAATTGATATTCTAATAATTTATAAATAATTATTCTAATAATCTGTATTCTAATAATTATATTCTGATAATAATATTCTAAATAAATAGCATGCTTTTTTTTTTACCTTAATCACCACACTTCTAGTTCGAATTATTCCTGGTCCCAGTTAATTTCTGTCGCATAAACCAGGTTTTGTAATTTTTGTGATTACATACCCATGTCCTATTGTCTGAAATCCTGAGAGCAATTAAATTTAATCCCTGAGCTCTTTTTTCCTTTTTATTTCTTTCTCTAGTTTATTTTTTTTAAGTCAGTTAAGTGCAAAATATCAGCGCTCAATATTTTGCATGCAAATTGTGCAGTTCACTTTGTTAATTGCTACATATTATCTAATAAGTATTTTATATATCTATGTCCTTGTAGGTAACTTTCTTCATAATTTAACAGGTCTGGTACCGTGTAATTTGTGATAGGGCGGACTCAACCGGATCGAGGCTTAGCCTTCAACGACCCATTGCCTCCACAACCCAAGCGGCTGGGCTTGCAGAGCCATAGCACAGATCCCCAGCCCAAGCCGGAACTCGAGATTGGCAACACTAGAACTTGAGCCCGGTTCTCAAAGGCCAAGGGATTGCATGTCCAGTATGTCATCCGCTTAGCTTAGATGGGTCACGGTCATACGTTGTTTAAAAGTGTATATTAAAGAAATTATAATTTACCGTATTTGCCTGACGAAAAGGAACTGATAATGCATTCCAGTATTTTTAACTCGCACAACAGAAGTTGAGAATCAAAGAATTTGATATTCAGAGTCCATAAAATTGTTTTTATACTTCAAATGTTCTTTTTGTCCTCTCTCGTTCGCCTGTACCTTCTTATTTGGTGTCTTTCGTAATGTGTTCGTAGGTACCAGATCACTCTTATAGCTAATAATCTGAGAGTGAACAATAGATTCAAGCATTTTGATGGAGGCTCATTGTTACAGAATAATAAATCATACTATATTGTAGTGAATATTATGAGTTACCAATATTATTATTTAATTAGTGGATGAACTGTTCCAGGGGGATAGCTCATGGGAAGGTGATTTTTAGGGGCTGAATTTTTCGCTGCGGGATATAAAAAAAAATTTATGTTTGTTTTTATCAAATCAGTGCATTATAGTGTTTTTGATTTATGAACTCGATTTTCTAATGAAGGAGAATTACCCAGGGGGGGATTTTGGCTGGGGGAAATTTTCCTAGGGGAGAATTTTTCCGCAGGAATGTTCCGTGGGGAATTTTCAAAGACTATTAAATTTAAAAATACGATCGTTATTAATACGCGGAGAGGAATCTTCGGTGGGGAAGGGAGTTCATGGGGGAAAATTTTCTGGGGGAATTTCTTGCCGAGGGAATTTCCCGTTGAGGTAGAATTTTGTGCAAGAAAGACGGGACTTTGGGAAGTTTTCTTGGAACTCCTTTCTTTTGAGGTCGCAGCAACGCGCGACGGGTAAGCTAGTTTATATTTAGAAAATCTCGTGTTAGCTAATGTGAAAGATGAGTACTTCCTATCTTGTTTTCATTGAGAGTACTTGCTGCCCTTGTCAGAAGAAGTTTCCCTGGTTTCAGCATCATACATTTTTGAAAAGCTACAACCAACTTATTGGGAACTTTTAGTGTCCATTTCATGGGTAGCACAATAGCGCTGCCTTAGTAAAGATCCGCTTCAATGTATTTTTTTCCCAGGCCACTTTTATGGAAGGAGTTGTTGCAGAAACTTCGGAAGGGGCTTATTTGATTTGTAATTGAAGGTCTAAGTGCCCTTTTTAAGCGTGAAAAGTGATTCGAGGGCAACAAGACCTCCTCCCCTGTCCCCTTTAGGTGCCATCCACCCAAAGACATCCGATCAGAATTTTGAGATAGCTATTTTGTTCAAAATAGTTGAAAGACGAAAGGCTTACCCCCTAAGCTCTCTCCATTTGAAGGAGTACATTTGGGTAAAATGTGAGATATGATTCTCTTGAGATGATAGATTTCCTCTTATTTTAGAAATATTTATAGTGAGGAATAAAAAACAATATTCTCATGGTTACCTGCACAAAGGTGAAAGGGTTTTTCTAGAGAAACAATATTTGTCTGTTGACCCCCCCCGCCCCCTGAAAAAAAGAGACATCACGTAAAATTTACAAATTAGTGACCATAAATAACGGATTCAGTTATAGTTTTGAGCTTTGGGGCGTATCTTGGACTTGACTGCTCTTGACATGGCCAAATCCAATAATGAACTCTCCAGATATTCGAAATAAAAAATTAGCCTCTATCATGAGAAAAAATATAGTTTTTTGTTTGTCGCCAGGAAATTCGCAAATGTTGTTTAACAGTATTATTTAAATTCAAGGTTAATGCTGGCGTTGAACAAATTGAAAATGCAGAACGGCTAGAATGGATACAAAGAAGGATTAATTTTGAGGACGATGATCAGCGGATAGTTTTCAATTCAGTCACAAATATTATGGGACCGAGACTTTTGATGCACCATGGGTTTCTCAGAAAGGTAAATATTGACAAAAAGACGTGTTACAAAAAATAAGCTTATCCATTAAGCTACATTAAATGAAATATTTCATAAGCTTAAGCTACATTATTCATTTTAATAATTTCCCCACACGAATAGAACACAACCCTACTTAACTCCTGATATGAAACAAGCTACTAACCTCATTTCTCACCTGAAACGCAGCAGTGTTGTTCTCGTACATAGGGTCACCTTAATGTATTTGTCAGGTATACCATACAAGGATAAGACCCTCGCTAGCATGCGCAGAAGTGTTGGCCTCTGGTGGCTTGGTGCTGCAGTGAGCTGTTGCAGTGGCAATGAGCAGTGGCAGTAGAGCCTTTTAGACGACAGACAGAGCGGCCATTTTGTAATTTTTGAAATTATAATTTCATTAAAATAAAGTAGATGGCGCAGTTGGGAGCAGGTATAAGCAAATTGAAAGCGAAATTTTCATTTTTCCCTTGTCTTTTCCGATATAAAGTAAGAAAAGTCAGATCTAAAAAAAAAAAAATGTTAATAAATGACAGCTCTGTTAAGATTTGGCCTGAACATTTTTGGGAGACAGGGGGGGGCGCTAATCAAGATCCTGCCCCGGATGCAAAAGAGGCCAGAACCAGCACTGCTCCAAGCCTTGGGTACAAGGGTAACCCTTTTTGGGAGGTTAAACTCCCAGTTAAAATGGTATGAAAAAAGGATAAAGATCCTCCAGAGCCATTGCTGGCGTAGAGGACGTCGATTGACATTTCAGTTGCAGTGTATTTTGTGCAAGGACAAGTAGCAAGCTTGTTGCCCAATATTATTCCGTTGGGAATCGATTCCTGGGCCCTGCATTGCTTAGTAGAGCCCCGATTCGCTTTGCTACTATACTATTGCTATTGCTTGCAACAGAACTCACGGTATCTCCAAGCCACCTGAGGCCAACACAGCTACGCACGGTACTCCTCCATCACATTCTATTCAATGCCTTCCTCTTCATACCCTCCCAGGAATTTCCCATTATGTGGATAGAACGTGACTCTGCTTAGCCCTTGGTTTAATACGAAACCAGCTACCAGCCTCATTTCCTACTGCAGCAATATTTTTCTTGTATAAAGAATACTAGAGTACTATACTAGCACTATACTAGTAGTACCATACTAGAATAGGACGTTCGCTAAAGCTCTTCTATCAGCAGGGTTCGGACTCGCCTATAAATTCCAATAAATTCCTATATTTTAATGCACTCCTATAAAATGCCCATATTTTGGCTAAAATCCTATTATTGCTATATTTTTGGCCGAAGAGCACTAAGAACATTGCTCATGATTTGCAATTTTGACTGCTCGTTAAGTAAGTCAAGATGTGCTTTCCTTTGCTTTTGACTCTGCTTGTAAACTGTGCTGCCTTTCGGTGTAGATCGATAATTAATTGCAACTGTTGAGCTGTTTGAACTTAACTAATGCTTTGTGTTGGGCTTAGTAACCTACTTTAGCCTGGGCTATACTGTTGTGTTGACTTAGTAGCCTATGTTTTGTTGTTTGTCATGTTGGGCCTGTCCGAAATGAGTGAAGATCAGTATATAGGCTAGCAGTCTCTGCTTATTGAGACTGGAGTTCTTTCTTCCGACTTATGCGTTTCCTGGCTGAACGAACGCTATAAAAGGCTGATGCAAATACGGCCCAGTTTTGGAAATATCCACGTCTTCCTTTTTATGGCCTTTTAATCGCAGGATGCTATTTTGCAGGTGATGCTTGGTAATTAAGTATGGGGCCTACCAAGTTTAATAGTTCATGGCTTGCTAAGACGGATTGCAGCAGTAGAAAGATTGACGAATGGTGTAAGACTGGGAACGACCAGTACTCTTTCTTTTCCAAGCTCTGCTTGAAAAATCTTGGTTGCACAGCTGTGGTTGCTCAGCTAAACCAACACGTGCGATCTACAGAACACAAAGCCGCAGTAACTGCTCAACTACATCCACTACAGCTTCACCTGATGGGACAATCTCGAGTTGATGAAAAAACCAAGGATAAACCATTAGTTGGTACGAACATGTTTTGTGAGCGTGATGCCGCTTACAAAGCTGAGTTAATATGGACACTTCAGACGGTATAAAGTTCCATGTCTACTAACTCTTCAGACCATATTGTCGAAACCTTCCATGCGATGTTCCCCGGTAAGATCCCCGATAGAATGTCCCTATGTGCGAAGAAACTCACGTATCTGATCACCGATATGCTGCATCCGTAATGTATGCAAATGCTTGGCAAGGACATTCAGTTATATTTTGTACTAGAATATGACGAGACAACCAACAACGCTGGTATGAAAGATTTATAGATACGTGTTCGATATTGATCCTCATACGGAAACGGCAGACATTTATGCACAAGTTTTTGCACACGCGACAAGTGATGACCTGTATAGGAAGATTATGTCAGCCATTGAGCAGAATCAGCTGCCACTTGAAAAACTGATCACGCTTGGAGGTGACGGACCAAACGGCAAGAAAAGAATTTGGAACAGGTTCAATGCCGACCAAAAGAAAGTGACGGGAAAGGGAATGTTGAAGATTGGTACTTACAACATCCATATAATCCATAACGCTTTCTTGAACGGTCTTCAGGTGTTCGGAGAAGAAAGTTCCAACTTTGTTATTCTTATGTATTCATTTTTTGACGGCTGTCCTGCACGTTGTGAAGACTATCGAAAGTGCCAAAAGAAAGTGGGGGTGACAGAGAATGCTTTCATGAAGCATGTCCCAAGCAGGGGCTGACGATTGGATGTGCCTAGCTAGAACCATGCAGCAGTGGCCTGAACTTCGCGCCGAGAGAGAAAAAACTGAAGAATCTTCTGTCCTTTCCCAAGTTTCTGAAGATTGTGGCTTTTGTCAAAAGTACGACGATGAAGGCTCAACTCGAGTTTGTTCTAGCCTCAGCAGAACTGGTCATGGGTTTCACCCAACTGTTCCAGAAAGAAGAACCTCTCATTCATGTTCTGCACTCAAAGATCAAAAGACTAGTTGTGACACTTTGCGGACGGGTCTTTACTCCAGATTTCGTGACTGAGACTGAAAATTTCTCACCAGAAATGTTGAACCTTGCTGAAAGTTTTGCAGAAAAGCCCATAGTTTCAGAAAATGTGGAACGAGCTTTTGGTGAGAAAGCAACAGTGAAAGACAAGTCCATTTTCTATGTCAATGTGCAAAACTATTTTATTGCGGGTTTTCGCCATATTTTGAACAAATTTCCTTTGGATAAGGATGGTCTTTAGAGGCTTTACGCTGTTTGAGTCCGGTCAATATGAAAGATTCAAGAAGCATTGTAGACACAGCGGCTGTGGTACGCGAGATTGCGATTGGAAAAGCTCAGACGTCGCCCAGGCTGAGTGGCTGCTTTTGCAAACGGAAACTGGACCCCTTGAGGAGATTACTCGAATCGATCATTTCTGGAGACATTATTTTGGTCTGGTGAATGATCGCGGGACAACAAGTACCTGGAACTTAACAAGCTTGTGGAAAACCAGAACTGTTTGTTATTACAAAAGAGCTGTTGAATCTTGCACGTTCCGCACGGTCTTGGTGTCAACAATATCTGGATGAAAAGAAAAAAGAAGAGCCATCCGAGAAGCAGAAAGCAGTTTTCGAAGAGGACAACAAGAGGAAGCTGCTGGAGGCTCATGACAAAAAGACCGAAATAGAAGACCTGAAAAGCAAAAGGAAAAAACTTAGAGCATCAGATCAAGAAAAGAGAACAGTAGCAGATACTCTACTTCAGGAAGTGACCGACAGAATGAAGAAGCCTGCCGAGTCCAAGAGTTTCATAGACATTGCCCTAGCTGTTTCTTTGCTCGAAGGAGCTGTGAAGTCCACAACAAGTGAAAGAGAGCAGATGGTGGAATCTGCGAGAATTTAGCAGTCTCTGGCAAAGAGAAAAATTTACCTCATATCGAAATTGATACCCAAGAAGCAGGAAGAGTGATTCCAAATATTTTACCTGTATCTATCAATCATTGGCATAGTATGAGTATCTGATTTTTTTACTGTTTTTTACTATTTGTACAGTTTTTATTTGAAAAAAAATAAAATAAAAAATGTAGAAACTCGGGAAATGACGAATTTATGTGACCAGGAATCCCATGACATCTACTACAGATCTGATCCTGAGGACTTCCGAATCCTATATTTGGCCCATATTTGGGCCCGGGAAATCCTATAAAAATAGGACAGAGCCTATAATTCGAAACAAACCGACTTGTCTGAAACCTGTATCAGCTGAATAAAGGCTTGTTTTTAATCTATAAAAAAGAGAACCAAAGGTGTTTGATGATTCAGGCACTTTTCCATTATTAATGGAAGAGTGAGGATTCTATCGATACATCCTCTTCTCTTCCTAAGTCACCCTGTTCTTCTCTTAAAACTTTATCTACAGTATCTCTAAACCTAAAAAGTATCATCATACTAAGTAATGTACAACCTAAAGAAACCAGGCTGATGCCTCTATAATTACCACTTTCAGTCTTATCATTTTTCTTATACAGGGGTTTAATTAGAGTTTTCCTAAAATTTCTAGGTGTTTCCCCTTTTTTCAAAAATCATATTCATAATCTTCAGTAGGCTAACTTATTTATAGCGTCATAACCACCATATTTTAAAAACTCATTTACCACCCTATCAGCTCCTGGGTCCTTCTTATTTTTTAATCCTTTTAGTACTGTAACAAATTCTTCCTCAAAAAATGATTCTTCCTCTTTAACTGGGGCAAGCTCAGATTGACTGCTCCCTCTCAATCTATTAACATGCCAGTACAATATTTTACTATTGTGCCGTCTGGCTGCATCTTCCAAATATTCGGGATTTTGTATCCATGGCCTCTACTTCACACCTCCTTAGTTCATATTTTAATGCTTTCCCCACTTTCTTTACGTTCTTCTTATTTTCATATAGTCTATCACTCAGATAAATCTTGTAAAAGCTCTTCCTCCTCTCTATTAAATATAAAGCATTTTTATTAATATTTTAAGCTGTGTTCCTAACTTATTTCTCTAAGACACCATCAGCGACTTCTCGAACTATTTTCATAAAATTACTCAATCCATCTTCTAAATTGTCAAATTTTAAACTGTCCAGTTTAGTATTTATCTGTTCCTGGAAAGTTTCTCTCAAATTCTCATCCTGGCGTCCATTAACATCTTAGCTTCCCGGAAGGCCATTATCCTTCCTAAATTTCAGCTTTAAATTAACGCTAGACACTAGTAGATGGTGATTTTTACTGTTAATATCAAAAACTGCGTCGGTTTACACATAATCAATTAGGTTAGCTGCCTCAGCATCATGTGAATACCATGTTATGGGCCATTTTATGACCAAGAACTGTATAGGTTATAACTAGATTGTTATAAAATTGCATCGCATTTTTGCTGACATAGCTCCGAATCCTGTAAAGAAAAAAGAGTATTTTTACTAAGAATTTAGCACAACATTATGACGCCATATAGTTAGTAATATAGAAATATGACCAAACAAATTTGGTGCCCCAAATTGGGGGCGTTGATGACACAAGTAGGAAGTCGCCAGGTTAATAATTAGAAGGAATGGCTTTGAAAGTCTTAAGAGTGTAATAGATTATTTCTAACTTTCTAACTTCTTGGGCACCTGAGGCTCCTTAAAAAAGTAAATCGGTACATACCGAGAAACTGATGTACCTTTGACCTTAAAGAGATTAACCTATCATATTTAAGGATGATATTTATATGCAACATGGTGAGCTGGAAAATGTTAAAGTGGATTTTTTCAGTTAGCGACAGAGATTGTACAAAAGAATAAACCGCAGTTTTGAAAACAGGAGAAAAAAAATATAACAAGATGAAACTAAAAATGTAAATCTAAATCAGCCATGATCAGACCACACTAGCGAATTCATTATTTCTTTATCTAGCTTTCATCTAGGTGTTATATTCAAATAATCTTTTTTCCAATTTTCTTTCTTTTTTTGATATCATGCGTTTTTTCAATGCCTGTTTGTAGATGTATTTTCAGTTCCTGTTGGCTTTTAAATATCCTGCATCAGTGAATTACTTATCGATTATTCTAAGAAGAGATTTGGCTAGAGCTAAGTTGATTTTGTAGTTTTCATCGTTCAATGTATTTTAACTACTTGATACAGATGTAATTTTAGGATTTTGGTGCGGTCGAGAGTAACACAGAGTTGCTACCAAACCCAGCCTTTATATCTCATCGGAACAGGATGAAAGATGCTGGAGCAGCTCCTACATAGTTTATTTTTTAAGTAGACACTACATCTGTAAAGCGTTCACAAAATGAGGTTCTAGAAACTATCTAAATTCTAACTTACTTTTGACAACTGAACAATTCAACAAGAAAATAGCCTGTTATTTTTTCAGGAATGATCTGTTTCCGTCTTAAAATTTAAGACGAAAACAATCTTCTTAAGATTAAGATTTAAGAGTCTTCTTAAGGTTAAGAGTCTTCTTAAGTTTAAGAATCTTCTTAAGGTTATTTTCAAAAATAACATTTAACATTCAGTGGTCAAAAATTTGAAAAAATTATACATGTTTTTCAGCATCAGCATTAAAGGCTACTTTAGAAAAAGTAGCGGACGGGAAATAAGATTAAGCTTTATTTCTACAAGTCTCTATCTGATTCCACCTGTTATTTTTAATATATGATATTCAATATCCATTATTCAATTACAGTATTATATTACGTAATATTTCATCTGGGAAATCATTCTTATATGTGTGTCTCTTCGAAAATTGATATTTTTTAAAACTTTTTTTATTGTTTCTTATCAAGTCGGTTATCTATGATCAAGAAGACGAGGATTCTTTGTCTTTAAATAATCGGTAATTGCTCCATTTTTATCTACAGTTATTTTTTATTTTGAGCTTTGGGTTTGTTGGACTTTGTCTGTTTAATGTTGTGAAGTAAATTTTAATAATCCTTTTCAGACAAAGAGTGGAAAAGAACTGATTGGATTTCTTTTTAATGATTTTTTACTTCTGACCGAGTCTAATAAGCCACTTGAGAAAATCAATTTCCAATTCCTTTTCACTAAAGAATCAAAGATGCAGCTTGAAGTATACAAACAGGTGAGCCACTTTTCTGAATTAGTTTAGCTCAGAATCAGGAAAGTCTTTTTTTATTGCCAAGGATCCAAATAATCCGGGTTGCAGCGGTAGCTAGCAACCTAGTAAGAGACGATCACGCCCAATGCTAAGAAATATAATAATTCATAACTCCTAAAAATCGAGTCACATCAAAACAAAAAGTACATCGCTAGAACAACCTTGTCCGAAACCTCTATATAGGAAACCTACCATCCCTTGGATTGAACAACAAGGGAAATATATTGGCTTGAAAATAAGGAAAAGTGCCAGCTACTACAATATTTTGTATAAACGCCATCTTTTTTGGTTTTTTACTTTAAAATCGCCACGGATAACGCAAAACCTGTTAGTCTATCTCTTATTTACTACATTTACACAAATATTATGCTTTATTTAATGGATAACAACGCTGAAGTATGTTTTTCCTTTATGTTTGTGTGTTTTTTTGTGGATATGGGCTTTATCTTTGTGTATCGGAAAACATACCTGTAAAAATCATATCCCTTCCCCCATTCGAAAGATAAAGTATGAAAAGGTCCTGCACCTATACCATATCCCTCTTGCAAGAATAGAAGCTTCAAAGCCATTTTTCACTGTTGTAAACTAGTAATGTTTTTTAATATTGTCTGTTTTGTGGATTCGAAGAAGAGGTTTGTATTTATTATACACTGCAAGTAGAATATGGACTTTAGACTTCTGTTTTATAATGAAAACGACATTTTTTTTCCTCTAAAAGCCTCGCTTAATCTATCATCTTCAAAAACGCTGCGAACTCTAATATTACGTTTTTGGAGAAAGATTCTATATGATCACCTTTAACACAACCTTTAACACAAAAGAATTCCTCTATTTAAAGATTGTATTATGTTTTCTCACCCGAAAAAAAGGATGCTGGTTTTATTTGTTAGTACAAGTGGACCGAGTATCGCTTGGTGCAGAGAAAGACGGCTCTTTTTAATCTCTTTCGCAAAACAAGTTTAATTTCATTTATCTTATTCGCTGTAGAAAGCTTAGGGCATTGGTCCTCTGGGTAATTGTGATGCCATTCATATGAAAAATGTTTTTCCAATTTTAAAGACCTAAGTGAATTTTGCCAGAGTTTTGCCCTATCTAGATTGTTTTTTTTCACATTGGAAAACGAACAATTGTCTTATTACGGACAGTCTTATTAAACGGAATATAGTTATTTAAGTCTCCTGATATAAATTTTTCTTTCTGGTGCAATGCGAAGCAATAAAGAAATCTGAGAGTCACTTCGAAGCTATCAGATGGGAATGTCTTTCTCTAAAAGCTGGGAACCAAGTGATTTTCCAAAAAACAAATTGCGTTTTAAAACTTAATCTACTTGTGCTCAAGGCTTTCAACAACAGGAATCTCTCATGTCAGTCAGGAGACAATTTATGAAAAATATTAAGAGGGCTACAAGGAAAAAAAAAACTTGCAAGTTCTGACCTGGAAAATGCTAGTATGCCGATTTTAGGAAAAGTTACTGTGCCGTTTTTGAGAATTTTTTTTTACAGATTTACATCTATCGCTTGTTTAATATTTCAAGACAGTGGGTTTTCTGAAAACTGTGTTTGTTACTTAAACATGCTAGTGAAAACCAGGTTTGCCCTCGAATATTTTTTTCATGATTATATTTATTTTTAGCCGTTTCTTCTTTGATAACGCAACCCATTTAAGGATTTGCCTTTGCTATGCAGTGGCCACTACTCTCTGTCTTAAAAGAGTACACATTTTCTGTTTGGTTTTTGTGTTACTTAAATTGTAAAAATCTTCGGAATTTGATCATTTGACTGCTAGAAAATAGTGAAAATTTGAAAAAAATAGTTCATGCTAATTTCAAATATGCAAAACTAAATCTTGATGAAAATCCCATCATGAAATTTAACAAATCTGAGAAACCTAGATCAGATTCTTCTGGCTCCTTTCCATAAACTGTGGAAGTTCGTATTTTCCCTGAGAAAGACTGCCCCAGATGTCTATTTATTGGCCCCCCCCCCTCCCACAGGTGATCGCATCTAGCCGGTTATCATAGAATTTCGTAAAAAGGCTCATTTGAACAAAAACTCTAAAACAGTAGAAGAGGCAATTTGTGAAAAAGGACCTTCAGGAGTTGCGAAGTGTTATTTTCTGCCATACAACACTTTGCTTAAATAGGTCCAAAACGCTATCGATTGAAAATATTACAATTATTAACAGTTTAAAACGCTACCAATAGAGCCTCCGAGTTTCAAAGGCCATGCTGCCTATTGACAGCTGCCTTTACTGGCTGTTGACCCATTTATCCCTAAACTTATATCCCCTCCATACAAGTAAAATGGATTCTTTGCCTTTACTGCTAAAAGTTTTATAGTATTACATAGCTCGTACCTGCTACTAGGGCAGAGCTTTTTTTTTGGTTATCTGAAGACTCAAAAATGTTTTTTTTTCATTCAGGGTTTCAAATTTTCTTTTGATGGATCTTTCTAATAATGGAAGGGAGAAGGCTATACCCTGACCTACTCCCACCCCTTCATTTGGTAGAATAGATTCAGGTTAAGCATTCAATGTGGGTCTTCAAGAGAAGAACAGCTCCCTTGTTATTGTAAAAACAAGAGTTTATTTACATAAATTTTTTTTTTATCATATTAAAGAATCATAAAAAAGAATTGAACATATATTTAAAGAGCTTAATGGATGGAACAGTCTCCGTTATATTTAGCAAAATTGTATTTATCATATAAAGTTGACACACCTAAATGTGCTTTATATAACTTAATGCTAAATTTGAACTGCAGCATAATTAAAAGGGATTTCAAAGTATGATATCAAAAAAAGACATAGATTAAATAAAAAATCATTTTGTGAAATTAATTAACAATATTAAAAATTAAAACGAATAGAAATTATGTTATAAACGAAGGCGGTGGCCACGTTCCTAAAATCTCTGCTCTTTGTGCTAAATTTTGTCTTTCCGCGATGTTCAATAAAGAAGGCTCTAACACCAGACCTATTTGATTAAATTTCGAATCACATTGCATCGAAACTGTAAGGGCGTCGCATTTATTTTTGACAATAAAATTTTGAATTATGTTTAAAACCTATTTTTGTCTACACTTTATATACTTTTTCTATGATTGTAAGATTTTGGTTGCTTAGAATGGCTCTCAGTATTACTGTTAACTTAATTTCAGCCAATAATACTGGAACATTTAAAACTACTATCAGAAGATGTAGATTCATCTCTCAAACCTGAGCTGAATTTGTACTGCTTTGCTTCGGATCAAAAGATTTATATGTCTTGTGGGAATCTGAACGAAAAGAACTTATGGAAACGAAAAATTGAAGATGCGTGCAGAAATTATAAAGTGACAGAAAAGACGAGGCTAGAAAGACAAGGGTCAAGTAAGTGATATTAAATCATTAAATTCTATATTGTTGGTTAGAATGATTACATTCTCCCCCCCCCTCATTTTATTTTCTTCCATTTTCTTCTTACATCAAATAGTTTCTAATCAAAATTATACAGATTGAACTTATAAGAGAGCGAATAGTCTTTGTTTAAGTAATACTGTTATTTGAAACGAGATTCATTTATGGTGGATTATGATGAATTAATCATCATTTCTGTAGTCTGGTTAGGTATTCTTGTTTTTCATAAAATGTTGTATAAAACTGGGATTTGTCGTACAAGAATGCTACAGTGTAATTTTATTAAAAGAGATAATCTAAGTGAACAAAAAAGAATATGCAATGTGTTACATTGTTCTGGAATGTGTCACATTCTTCTGTTTTGAAATGCATATGTAATGTATTACATTGCGCTGGATTTGTAATCATTTGTCCGAAGGGCGAGTGTTCGATTGCTGGTATGGTCAGTTGTTTGATTTAGGACGGGGTTCAGTGGCGTGACTCTCTAAGATCAGCCACAGTCGACCCAGCTCTAAATGGGTACCTGGAAAAATTTGGGGAAGGTGAGCAAGAAGGGTGTGCGAAAGCACAGGATGGCTGGCTCCCAACCCGCATTGCACTTCTTGGCTGAAGGGCCTTTAGACCGAGATTGTTTGGACTTCAAGAGTCTAGTGCCGTATATCCTTTACCTACTTTACCTTTTATTACATTGTTCCGGTCTGTGTAAATTTGCTTATTCCCTAAATAAAATTGTTCAGGGTTACGCAGAAGCCATCCACAGAGGTTCTGATATCAAGAGGTTCCACCTCTATATCAATTCATTGAAACAGATAGTTTCAACTGACAGCGCATTTTCGACTTAATACATTAAATTAGATATTTTTTCCGAAACCACACTACCTTTCTATGACGAACAAGTAAACGTTCAAATGGGGATAAGTCCATTTTATTAGACAAAGAAAACAGATACAAAAGTCTGGATATTTTGACCACATACAGTGATCGCCATGTTGAAAGTCAGAGATGTAAAATGTTGTGCGGATGGTAGGTCTATCCCCAATGTGTTCAGTCTGTCGGAAAAAATTGAGTCAGTTAAGTTTTACTTAAAGAGTCGTGATTGTACCTCCTATTTACCCGAATATCAGTTTCGGTAGGTGAAAATACCTAGCCCCTCTTTTTAAGTTTCTTTATTTACCCTAAATAAAATGGTTCAAGGGGTTATGCAGGAGCCATCCACAGAGGCTCTGATATACAGAGGTTCCACCTTTGAACCTGTTCATATCAGTTCATTGAAACAGATAGTAGTTGTGCATTTTCGACATAATACCTTAAATTCAGTATTTTTTCCAAGACCACACTACCTTTCTATGCCAACAAGTAAACGTTTAAACAGGGATAAGTACATTTATTAGACAGTGGAAACAAATACAAGAGTCTGGATATTTCGACCACATATACTGTGATATCAGCCGATATACGGAATCATTTAAATTAAAACTAATATATTTGTACAGAACAAAATCACTACTTCCGGTTCATTTACTAGATTTGCCTGAGAGAGTTCAAAAACTTAGTTCATCCAAGGTCTTAAGTTGTAAATTTTCTTTTTTAATATTGCCCGTAGGTGGCAAATGTAGGTGGCAAAATCTTCTTCATCTTCTATTTGCATAAGAAATTTCGTTTAGTTCATAATTGGTCACATCTCAGCTTTGTGCTTACTCCAAATGATGTTGTGTTTTAGGGACTATCAAGAATGGACTCAAAGCCAAAGTTAGGTCATGGTAGCCATGGTTCAATCCCCCATTACCACCTTCAAAAGCACCGTCTCGTTTGCCTAATACAACCATATCTAAAGCTTGCAAAAGTCGCATTTCGCCACTTCTACCCTAAAGCAAGATTACAAAAAGAAAAATATCATAGTTAAATGCTAAAATATTCATTTTGACCCTTAAAGTACATGCAATTTATTTTTTAGATTGATTGGGGGTTGAGAGATGAATACCTCCTGATAACGTGAACACTAGCAGAATGGGAGGAGGGGGGGGGGGGGTAGTCAATCTCTGTTGGTGCAAGAAATGTCTTCTGTTAGGTCAAATAGACTTTCTTAAAAATTTTCAGTTGAACTCAAGCTGATCTTTAATGAACTTCGATGTAGACATTATAATTTGTGTTAAAGCTTCATGTTAAAGGAAGCCGTGCAGTGATTGTAATATTAAAAATAAAGTAATTCATCTAAGCAATTTATTTACAATGCAACAAAAAAGAAAAAAGATTTCTCCGAAAAGCTGCCTTGTCCGAGTGTTTTCTCATTTCACAAAAAAATATGATGTCTGAATGGTCTTAAGTTTATTGGAGAATTTTTATATTTAATTGAAGAATTATTATTTTTTAAAACTTTTTGTTTCTTGAAATAATGAGAAAAATGTCTCATTCGATATTGATCTAAAAAAATCCTATAAAGCGCTCAGTAGAAATTCGGATGAAAATACGCATACGAAATACGAAATTTTGGGGATCCATCTCTCCCAACATATTTTGAAATGCAAGTTGTTTTTCTATTGACAACTCTAGAGTGAATAAAAGGTGAATATTTATCATCAGCAAATAAATTATATGTCTTTTCCTCTAGTTAAGGTTTGCTCTACAATTTTCGGTATATTATTTTTCTACTCTCCTATGGTTTTGGTATATCAACAAAAGACAGCAAGTTCCATATCTGAAATTTAGCTCTACCATTTATTCAATGATTTTTTTTTTAATTTGTTGTACATGGTATTTTAGATTGAAAATACATTGAATATTAGTTGGAAATTGTTGAAAAAGAAACAATTTCTTATTTTTAAAGTTAGTTTCCTACTTCAAGACAAAGTCTAATTAATATCAAAATTGTGACTCGATGAATGCGTAGATCTGAGACTAGTGAATCCAATACATAAGTATCTTGTCCTTTTGATGTTAGTTACTGCTGTTGTATACAGTCGGTTGCTTTCAATTCAAAAAGCTGTTCATCGTCAAAAAATTCAAAAATCCTCAACACCGTTTCTTTGGTTCAGAAATAAAAGAAAATAAACTAAGTTGGAATGATCTTTGTTTATTAGACATATTTTCTTGAATCGACCTTAAAATTATGAGTTTTAGTCTAACTTGCTTTTTTTAGTTTAATTGAGAAAACAAATCTAGTTTTTCATCTGTTTCTGCGCATGCAATCTATGCCCAGTGTAAAGTTACCAGAAAGAAACAACTTGCATTAGGATCCATCCCGGAAAATTGTGACTCGCCGACAAATCCTTTTGTAAATAGATTTTGAGTTGTAACGCCAACCTTAATAAAATGAGTGCTGTTAAATTTTTGAAATCGCAACCCCCTTCGGACAAACCTATGGCTAAGAGCGTCCAAACTTCAAAATGTTTTTGTTTTTTTATTAATAGGAATGGGAAAACCAGCGGGTACTATAACTTTTCAAATGAAGCTTTTTTCAAGATTTTCTGTTAAAGCTACAAAAACTTCAGATCTGTTGTTCTGAAATTTTTTGAACAAATTTTATTTCCAGGTTTTGAAGATTCTATCTTTTTTTGGTTTCAGTTTAACTGTTAAAATGGTTTCGGTATTATATCAGGCTTAACTACCTTCGTGTGCTTTCCATGCTATCAACAAACTTGAAACGAAAAATTTGGTTTTCCCGGATTGTGTTTAATAATTAGAATACACCTAACAAGATTCTAGCGGTAAACCTCAACTTAAAGAGAATGAAGCATATACAGAATTACAAGTACGTAATACAAAATATCAAATGGTAACCAAAAAAGAGAAATACAAATTTCAGTTCTACCTCGAGTGAGAATTTTTAGATTTCTTAGATTTTTTTAGAGAATTTTTAGATTTTGAGGACAGGAAGGGACATTTTTAATTCTCTCAATACTTTTAGTTTGCTCATTCGTTTGCTTAAAATACACATTTGTTTATTTGATTTATTTCCATGTAACTCATTTTCACCTATTTTATAGTGGCTTTAATTTCAGAAGTGGACGAGATTACTCCCTCTCAAGGTCGCCTCTTACTAGTTATAAATGAAGCCTTGTCTCTAGTGTGGATACCAAATAGTAGGTTTTATTGAAGAATTTATGCCAAATAACAGAATGGCTTCAGAACACTTGTTTTTTTTTGCATGATTTGGTTTTAGAATAGCTCTTCCTTTTTCTATTATCTTTTTTTTATGGATTCTCAAGGCTACGTTCTTCTTCGATAATAGCAAAGAAAAAATGAAAACCAACAGATTGCGTTATTTTATTTTGGAGATAACAATGACAACGTAAAATGCATTGTCAAGCTAGCACGAATGCGGAGGTGGGGCCAGGATTGCCATCCCTATTGATATGTCTTTATTTCTAGTGATTTTTTATATTGCCTAAACAAAAAAATCACTAGATTTGCACATAAATCACTAGATTATTGAAGAAAATAACTAAATCAACCACAAAATCACTAAAGTCTAATGATTTTTTTGTCACCGGATGGCAACCCTGAGTAGGAACTTCGGGCTTGTTCGACATGAAATCTTAAAATGGTTACGATTTATTTTATACAAGTTTTTTTCTTATATGTATTTTAGAATTCAATTCATTTTTGGAACTTTTTTTGAAGAGTTGTTCACACCTTCTATAAAGAGTCCAGCTTAAGTGAACACTGCCAAGGACAGTAATATTAATACAAGCGTTGTTGTCAGAAGTAAGCTAGCTAAAAAGTATCAATCTAATTCAGGATGTAATTTCTGTAGAGAAGTTAGCTTCTCATGGAGTTGATATCCCTAAAAATATTAGGGAAAATTAGGTCACCAAACGTTTTGTTTGCCTAATACCACACTTCCATTCCGGTTATTTTTAGAACAATTTTGTTGTTTTTAAAGTAGAGAACAATCTTCCATAGCATTTGACTTATTTTCTTTCTTTTCTTATTAGAGCTTTTCCTAGTTTAGTTTTTTTTCATCAATTTTATTTGTGGATGCTTCAAAATGTTGAGCCATGGTATAGAATTAAAGGTTGTCATCAATGCCAAATTTTTCATCAAAAAGAAGACCACAACTGAAGGACTGCTCTTATAATATAAATTTATTAGCAAAACAATACTGCTGTTGAAAACCACTAGGGAAACACATTGGGTAGTTTATGATGGTTGTTTTCATTTTTCCAATTAGTTTATATTATTATATTTATATTATTCCAGTTTATATTATTCCAATTAGTTGATTACTTTATATTATATTATAAAAAATGACATAACCAAAATAACGAATAATAAAACTAAAAGAAAAAAAATCAAAAAGTAAATTAAAGAATAGTAAAACTAAAAGAGAAAAAAATCGATAGCTTCCCTTAGGCCAGACATGTTTCAGCAATCTTAGCTATGCTCTTCTTCTTCTTCTTCTTCTTTATAAAAAGCACCTGAAATCCTAAACGGGTTCCTTTCGGCTTCCAACTGCACATTTTACATACATAAGGCACATATTACATTAATAACATATTGCACATGCACTGCAAATAATACATAATACAACATTCGCAATGGATTCAATGACATAATACATATTTTGATTAGCTTGTGGGAAGTGCATGCACTCGAGCTGCCTGTTCCCAGCAATTTAAGGCCTACAGGCTGGCTGATGCCAGGTAACTAATAGGAAAATTATCACAAATATGACTGGGTAGACGGTCAGGTTTTTGTCAATAAGAGCTAGTTTTGTACAATTATAAGGCAACTTATCTTTTAAAAATAAGTGTTAAAGTGTTTTATTATGATAAATTAAGTGTTATTTTTAAATTAAATAGTCATTTTTTCATACCTTTAGGTCGAACCAATTCATTATTATTGCTAATCAGTGGAGAATATTGACTATTTACAAGTTCGAATTTCTTGAGATTAGCTTTAAATTTTCCATTTCTTTAGCTGACACAGAAGAAACAACACTTTGAGATCGCGCAAACCCCCGGTGTCTGTTGTGTATCATTATTTGATGGGTCTTTGGTTAAAAACTACCTTCTCGTGTAATTACTATTCGTCCTTTGTTTTAAGATCCTAATAATTGTCAACCAAATTAGATTAAGGGTATGGACAATTGTCAGAATCATAGAGATAGAAAAGGGAGTAGAACCTTTTTATTTGGTGAAAAGGCCGTTACCTTTTAATTTGGTGTTAATTATTCTATTCCTCCATAACAAAGTTTCTATTTTAAGTGTGTAGTGCGACTCTGGGTTATCGGGAAAACCTGATAAAGAAATTCTATAGAATCTAAACTGTCTTCTTTTTTCCTATCTCTATGATTACGACAAAGTGCACAGTTGCTTGATTATCACGCTTTGGCTAATATCTAGTATGCTATGCTTTGTTAATTGCAATTCTTTTTAACGCTTTTAGCTCGCGGAAGGCCACCTGTAGGTTACTTGCGACTTCTTGTTAAGGATGGTGATAAAATACAACGGGACCTTAATGGAGGCAAGTTGTTCTCTTCTCAAATCCTTGTTTTGAATTGTTTCCAAAGTAACCTATCAAGTATTGAATTTTTTTCTTATTTTCTCGGTTCCTAGGGGGTGCCCACTTTCTGCCCCCTGTTGTAGATCTGAGAGTGCTCACTGTGTATCGCACAGTTCAACCACGCTTGGTGCAGTTTCTGTAACGATTAGAACAGTTTCTGCCATGATTGGCACAGTTTACACCACGCCTGGCGCACTTTTGCCACACTTTGCACGTGCCACCTGGCGTGCGTGATTTCTGAAAGTGGGCGCCACCTCCATCAGTCCTATTCCCTAAAATTGTTCGAAACAATATTCTGGTTTAATATAATATTCTTTTTTTTACAAAAAAGTCCCAATAGGTTAGGGTTAGAAAAAAAGAAAAACATTTAAAAAAAGCGACAATATAATGTACCATAATTCTTGCTCCCTAAAATTACCGTCTTTAATGTCATATCCACCCATATTTTGAATGTCTCAAAGTACTATCGTATAGAAATCTTTATTTTGAGTCCTATTCTTAAAAATGTATTTTTGTTTATCTGAAATGATAACTGTTAAATTTACAATTTATCTGTTAAACAATACGCTTTACTATACAATTCCCAACAAAATTTCCCTGAAGAATCCACAAAAGAAAAATAAATTGAGCACGCGAATCTAGCTGCTAACCTTCCCGCGTTTTGTATTGGTGATCGAAAGATTCATAGGAAAAAGAATTTTTGTTGTTTTTTGCTGAAAATGTTTCTACTCCACCGAAAATAGCTTTATTTTAACTGCAAGGTTTTTTTTTTGTTGTTTTTTTTTTACAATAATTTTATTAGATCCAAAATATCTTCCTTTGGCAAAATAATCATGTCGGTTTGTCGTTTTTAGCATATATTTTTTAATGGTCTAGGACCAAACTAAGTTAGTAAGAATCAATTTAACCCATTCTTTCGTAAATTCCCTGTGGTAGAACAACAGGTTGATGTTCTGCTTGGAAATATAGTTCCCTGGACTTGGTTACCGCTGCTACAGGAGAAACGAATATTTCTCACGCAAGTTTTAGAAGGATTGACTTCTACCAAAGGTATGCTTTACTTCCACTAAGATGCAGTACATTGACGAAGAAAAGGTCCAATAGCCCCTATTTTTTTCGAAAATGAAAAAATAAATTGTGTCATTGTCTCTATCCGGCTTGCCTCATGAGCCCCCTTCTCTTAGCCCGCCAGAAAATCAAAATACTCAAAATACTATTACAAAAATTGTTCATTTAACTTTATATAACTTGAAAATAAACAAAAACTTTGTGGTCTAGGATTGAGTCATCCGCCAAAAGAAAAGTGGATTCATGGCGAGTAAGCCGCCGTCGTTTCACAACAAATTGGTAAAATTTTAGTACATTATTTAATTTTTAGTTTTGTACTATACCTAATCCTATCATTAAATGTATACTTTAGGTTCAATTTTGTAATTTAATGTAATCTAAATAATCCACCTTCGCTCCTAGTTTCAGCCCAACACAATTTTCGGTGTCATGGAATTATCAGCTGTTTTAGGGTATTTCTGCGGTGCTGAATTCAAATATACCTCAGCTTATTTTTATTGTGTTTGCTTTTTAAGATGTGAAGCTAAATAATTTGAATTCAACTTCGCCTCTTGGTTAATACCAACATAATTTCTAACGTCATGAGCTCTTTTGGTGTCTTTCGTGGTTTTAATTTAAAAGTCACCTGAGTTGCTCATGTTTACCAGGACTATTTTCTTTTTTCTTATACATGGTGCTAGCACGATTTACGCCATTTCACTCTAATCTGTTGAAAACTAAATTAAATTGAGGCAGATTTACATCGGCTTATGAGTGCAAAATATTCTCAGCCTTTCATATGTTTTTTTTTGTATTTAGTTATGGGATATAGTGCCTATTTTATATACAAGTCTGAATGCGATATCAGTTTTTGCATATATGTTACACTATTTCAAGTCTACCCCTGGATTAAATAAATAAAACTAAACACTAATTTTTATGATTTTTTTATTTTTACAAACGCTAAAGTAATAAGGAGAAATCATAGAGAATTTTGCTGTAAGCTTACTACAAAGTCTGTTTGTGAACAGTCTCTTTTTAGCTCCAGTATTAGTCTGAACCAAGCGGCCTTACATAATTATTTCTCAACATTTTTGAAGAACGTACCCCAAAAGGGTGAAAGTGTTTCTGTTTGTAGCCACTTGCGCAAAAGTTTGCGCATAAAAGTATTTTTGTACATCTAAGAGCTGATGCAAAGACAGGGGCAGGTCAGGTTGTAAAATTTTAATTTTGCTGCATCGATTCTTAACAGAAGAGAATATAGGTAAGGGGATCTAAGAATTTAAACTAACAGAGAACAGCAGATCTTGTATTTAGTAGTCAAAAAGAGCTATAATCAGTTAAAAAATTCCAGGCTAACGACTTTTTCATTTTAGGACCCAGTGATTAAAACTTAAAACTATCTGATATCAAAGCTTTTTGTGCCTACTTGAATAGTATTCCAAGTAGGCTACTATTATACAAGTCACTTGAAATTCAAGTACTAATTAAATGTATTGTGATCCAAGTACTTTCGTCTTGATATTTGACTCAAACATTTGGAACTAGCCTGCATGGCGTTCAAGTAAAAATTCAGAAGAATAGCCTTTTCCACAAATTGTTCGAGGATATGCTTTATGAGACTTTTTTTTAATCAAACGATACCCTCTTCTTTTCTTGGCATCTTTTTATTATTGAGTTTGAGTTATTTTTTTTTTGCCAATTTATTGTAAATTTTTTTTCCGTTCACTTATAAACTTTCAATACACCTTTTTAATGTGACTTAGTTTAAATTTACATTCTTCGTAATGCCCTTTCAACCCCAAACCTGAATAATATTTTTTATCTTGTGCTGTGTTTTTTTTCATTATCTACCGCATTTTTTATTAGATAATGCTTTTCGTATGTTTACTATAAGCCTTTCAGCAGCTATTCTAATTGTGTCTACTTCTTGCATCTTTAGGATGTAAGGTAAGAGTTCTTGATTGACTCATACCGTTACATTTTTACAAGAGAACTCTAAAGAAATAAGGATTAATACTACAAAATAGCAATACTGTGTTTGGCCCTCAAATTCTAAATCATTTTCATCAACCAATTTGGCCAAATCTCTTTTTAAATGCTCTTGAGGATATTCACTCTACTCAAGTACATAAGCATATAACAAAAAGTTCTGAAATTGTTTTCTCACCAATTTGTCCGTCGACAATTTTGCTATCTGTAATATTTTGTAATCTAGTCGCCAAACCCCTGCAGTCCTCTTAGTAAGGAGTGTAGTTATAGCAGAACTTTCAGTCGTGAAACCCTGTTGTTTCCTCGCTGATTTATACTATCGTCATTTTTGATAAATCAGATTCTGATATCAGATTTTGAGTGTGGCCAACATGTTTTGCTAAATCGAGCTTGAAAATTGAAACTTGTTAACTGCGCCTGATACAGGGCAAGGTCCCTCCCTCTTTCTCTACGAATTAATCTTTTTTTTTAATTTTATCCATTTTTTTACACCTGGTGCAGCTTTTGGAAGATTCATATAATATTTCTAACTATTCTTTTTTGACGTATTTTATCGAGCTATTACATTAATTACATTACTGGTAACTGAAATCTATTGATATTTTCAGGAAAGCATGACAGTTATTGTCAGGTTACCCTGGGCTCTCAATTGCAAAGAACGCCCATTGTCAAAGGCTCAACAGCCCCAAGGTTTAATACATCCATGCAGTTTTTAATTAAAAACCCAAAGGAGGACGTCTTGTGTTTGACTGTGTACGGAAAAGACTCCTTCAAGCCTGATGGTATTCTTCAGTGTTTTTTTCGTTTATATTTACTTTATTGATGAAAAAGTCAATTTACTTAGTTCTACTGTTTGTTCTAATTATTTGAAATATTTATGCAAAAGATCTTTCATACGCTAGCATAAACAAGGCCAATAAGTTTGGGAATGGCAAAAAACACCAAATGGTAAAAGTGTGTTATGTAGGGGTTATAAATAAACCAAGAAATATAATTAATAATTGAATTCATTTATTTAACGTCGCCTCAATTATTTGGTGAGTTAAATCTAGAAAAAGAGTTACAATTTTTATACTATGACTGTTCTAGTTGTTTTATTGTAAATTTTTCATAGTTTATTTTATTCCTAAAATAATAGGAATTCGCTGACCTTGTTTAACAACACATTCTCGGAAGTTTCCCTCTTGGTTTGCTCTTGATTTAATTTTTAACTTTGATTACAATATATTATTATGCTACTATTAATTCCGCCTCCATTCCTTAGGTCAAGAAGAAAATGGGGGGGGGGGCAAAAACCAGACTACTGAACGAGACTACCTAGGAAGAACATAGAGTCATAAATTGTATAAAAGATGAAGAAGAAGGAAGAAAACAACACTGGAATGTTGTGGGGTTTTAAAATGGAAGCAATATTGAAAAATTCTGAAATTGACAGTATTTACATTTCTTCATAAAGATACTACAACTCTTGATAATTTCTTCATAATGGTCAATGGACTTGTAATTGCCCCAGAAATTGGCAGTATTAATACTAAAAAAGTCTGGAACCTTAGGACCCATTTCGTGCCCAACCTTTACAGAAAAGGTCGACATTCCACTATGTAGTTGAACCCATGTATGGATTGACATCTGATATCCTCAATTGTTCAGTTTCTTGGACTTCAGAGTGTTCTGCTTTCACGGTTTTAGATCAAAAATATCTAAAGGACCAACTGGCACTGAAGGACCAATTTCATTTGGATCCTTTATTATACCAGCGCAGGTCTTTATAAATTCGTATAATCTGTTCAGTTTAGTTTGTTCAATACTTATTATTATTGTGACGACGAAATTAGATGGGCTCTATTTGAAGTCTTTATTTTAATTATAGCCACTTCAGAAAATCTTTATTTACGAACTCCTTAAAAAGACTAACCCAATTTATTGTTCTTTTTTGTCAATTTAAGCTGTATTCTCTTTAGACATTAAGTTTTGCTTTTCACGATGAAAACTGTGATTATAAAATTGTCAGTTGATTGTGAAAGTGTGTATATTTTCCTTCTGTATCTATTTTTTCTTTTCCTCGTTATATATATATATATATATATATATATATATATATATATATATATATATATATATATATATATATATATATATATATATATATATATATATATATATATATATATATATATATATATATATATATATATATATATATATATATATATATATATATATATATATATATATATATATATATATATATATATATATATATATATATATATATATATATATATATATATATATATATGGGAAGGGCCAAATAATCTAGGGGAGTATTTTGGGGAGCCTCCTACTCCCCCTCTCAATTAACGCCACTGACTGGAAGCCTTAAAAAATACTGATAATTGGCAATACAAAGTGCTGGTTGAAATGGTAGTGTGCCAGTAACAAGTGTACTTCCTTATAATGGATAACAAATTAATTATTATTACATATCTTGAAAACTAATAAACCTATTAGTTTTATTTTATATTATTTTAATAATTAACGTTCTTATAATTAATGTATCTTTTAATCATATTTTTTTTTTGTTTCAAGAGTATCTTGGGAGGGCTGAAATACGTATTCAAGACATGTTAGCGGAATGTCTCCTGGTAAACAGACCACTTCTGAAAAAATTGACGCTTTATGGAGTTATGTCAGGAGATATATGGATCAAGTTTGATATCCAACTGTTTCGGTAAAATCAGGAGCCATCATGAAAAATCAAGATCGGAAATGTTGTCCACCTATAATATTTTGTAATCTAGTCGCCAAACACCTGCAGTCCTATCAGTAACGAGTGTAGTTATAGCTGACCTTTCAGTTTTGAAAGTATTATTGTTTCCTCGCTGATTTATACCATCATCATTTTTTGATAAATCAGATTTTGATAAATGTAGCTTAAAAAATTTAAACTAGTAAACTGCACCCGATACAGGGAAAGGTACCTCCCCCTTTCCAGTATCCCCGTTGTCGATGAGTATTATATTGTACACTTGGTTTTGACGAATAGTAACTCTGTTGTCACAAAATTCGTCTTTTGTGAAGATCAAAAGAGATTGCGAAGAGTCTAAAAAGATTAGACAACCCTGATTTACAGTAAAGACTATGTCGTGGGTTAATTGAATGGATGCTAACTTGAAGATGTTGGTTCTGGACAACACTTATTGTTATCTTGATAAAAAATAGAAAATAAATAAAAGAAGAAAGAAGGAATACACATGAGAGTCTAGAAACTTCCTTCTTGAAGTGAAATTCCAATTTTTATTCTGTGTATTTCTTTTATGATAATCCAAGGCCTCTATGAACTTACTTTTTAAACAATTCATATATCATTATTATTTTTGAATTTTTATTTATTAATTAATTTATTGTTTATATTATTTTATATTATTTATACAAAAATTAATATTTATTTAATTATTATTTCAATTGTTAAGTTAAATTACAATAAATAAATTAATATTTGTTTAAAAAAAATATGATTGTTAACACGCTTCTCTCTTCAGAGATAATACAGAAAGGTGCATCTTCAACTTCTAATCCTAAGCTTCGGGTTCCCCCCCCCCTCTCTCCCTCACGAAAATTGACCTTCCCATTTATGTCATTTGCAGCTTAAATCATGCTCTCTGCTTTTTTCGTCATCATCAATATTTACATTGTTATTGCATTTAAGTTTTATAATGAAATCACAAAAATAATGTCTTTTCTTGCGAGCAATTGAAGCCATTCCCCATGTGCTTAAATACATATCTCGGTTCAAGTGTGATAACATTGTTGTAATTTGTAACCAATTTCCAATGATTGTTTGTGAGTATACAATGTAACAAGAACTTTGTATATGAACCTGTTAAACTGTTTTCGTATATTCTTTTTTTATGTTGGCTTTTGAACTTAGGCAATTGGGATGGTACCACTTCTGCCAAATTAGAATAAGTATTAAAATTTTTGTTTCTAATGGGACCACATATTTTTTATTGTTGTTACCGCACGAACTTCGACTATAGCTATTTCAGCAAGAAATGAAATCTCAAAATCAAAATTCTCGGAAAACATATTTGAATATCATCATGGAGGTTTGGCTTTTGTGTATTGTTTGTTGTTTTTATAGATGGCAGTTGAATGATGCGATATCCAAAGTGACAATTTGGTGATCCAGTTGCGCTGTATAACATTCCTGCCAATATCTTTGTCTCTATTTTTTTTTTTGTACTCAACATATCCCTTGGATTTGTAAAAGTCTGTTTTGATTAAGTGATACACTTTAATTTATCAAGTTAGATTTTATCTGGTGGAAATATTTTTGAGAATTAATCACCCTTGTTGTGTTTAGTTATGCATAGGCTAGATCTATTTCAAACGTTCAAGATTCAGTTAATATATTGAACGTTGTACCTATCTAAGAGTCCGGGAAACTTACAAGAGTGGAAACTGGTGCCAGCACCGTAAAGTAAAATCGATAATGCTATCTAGTGTTTGACTACTTTGTTCCATTTGCAGCATAATTGTCTTTTTAGGCACTTTAATGTTTAGAGAAGCTAAGAGCCGTCACGTGTGGGGGGGAAGGGGAGTTGGTTGGGGGACACCCCCTCCCGATGTTTTTGTTCACTTGGTAAAAAATATAAATCGGTAAAATTCTTTGTTCGGTTCAATAAAGACCACAAAAATACTAACATGTTTTGTGCATTTTAGAAAATACTAAAGTACACGAAAATAATAAGATCTACAGAAATTTCGAACTTGGTCGGTAAACGCAGCAGTTTTACCGACTCCTGCGGTGATTTTTACAGATGGTCCCATAATTTTACATTTGTCAAATAAACAGCATTAAAATAGTGACATGATAATTACCAAAATCTGAATCTCGGTTGGTATATGCAGCAGTTTTACCGACTCGTGCAGTGATTTTACGTATTGTATTCGAAATGAACATTATGCTAATTATTGACAAAAACCAGTCGGTAAAAATGACCAGCAAGTCGGTAAAATCTCTTGCTCTCCGCCCCCCCCCCCTCCCAAACATATTAGCTAGTAAAGACCCTGGTGGAGCTTAAAGAAAGTGGAATTCTGTCCCCAGTAGACCTATCAGCTGAAAATCAACTAGCCCTCTTAACCTGAAAGATTTCCCCTAAAGGCGGATCAGATTTCAATCCGTCTGACTTCATTCCAACAGTAAAATTTCTCAGATTTTCCTCCTATTATTTTATATGAACTTGGATCGGCTGTATCATCCTTTTTGTTTCGAGAAATATCAACCTTTATAGTTTAAATGGTTTTATTTTTCTTAGATAATTATAACTCTGAATTTTGATTTTGATGGTAGCCAGTAGCCTATTTTTTATCCAATCTAGGCTTGAAACTTAATATAACAAGATGGCGGCAAAGCATTTAAAATTATCTCCATGCAGAACTCGATAATTTGAAAATTGGCTCATTATCATTTAGGCCGTTTTCTTTTTGTAAACATTTATCTTCATTTTACTCTTATGCGGCCACTCAAACAGCTCTTTCAACAAATCAGTTTGATATCACGTTTGCTAGGTACAATTTTTAAGAAACTGGGCATCTAGTTCGGGACGTAAGAAAAACTTTCAGAAAAATAAAGTTTTGTTTTGGATTCTCTTTCTCCATATAGTAATTTAATCCCTAACGTAATAATTGTATATAGCAACATTGCTTCTGTAGACCGTCGTGTGATCGATAGATCTTTCTAAGCTTGATTGTAAAGCTAATAAAGCATATATGAATATAAAACTCATAAAGCTTGGAGCCAACTAGGCCTACTTTTTGCATGCTGTATTTTGACTATTAATTATTAAAAATAAAAAAGGCTGATTAATTAGCATTTACAGAGAAGTTCCAGCTTTAATCCTGTTGCAATGCAGATTAATCTTATCAAATATAAAATTTTCTTTGAATTTTTCTATTTTTAGCCGCTACACAAGCGGCGCTAGTGACTTTTAATCCCTATCTTCCCATGTTAATTTGCTGAAGATTGAATTCTTACAAGTTTTACATTCCCTTAAGGTAGCAAGTAAATTGTATTTTAGTAAGTTGGCAATCTTATGCATTTTGTCTTGGTCGCATAACGTACTAGTTAGGTGGTTTCAAGTTAGTTATAATTCTACGTATTTATTTTCTATTTATTTGATCTATGTCTTTTATTTAGTTTATTTGGCGTTCCTCTTCTAGACACTTATTTTTCCCCACTGTGCTTAGGAGATAATTTTTATCTAGAAGTATTTCACTAATCAAACAGTTCTTTTGAAAATGCCACATACACAAAAAAAATATATACTTTCAATCTATTTTGCAAGTCAGTTGCAAAAATATAGCCCATGATGTTATGAAAAAGTATAATTAGTATAATTATGCTATTCATGATGTCCCGATTTAAGTTTCAACCATGGAAGTCACTCGTTAATTTCAATTAAATGAGTTCAGTGCCGTCATAACAACCAAATGCTTTCATTAACATTAAGAATTCCTGTGTCAACAGAATAATATTATTTTCTTCGAAAAAAGCTTTTTGCTTCTCAGGAAAGATTTGTTTTCAGCTACACCACTTCCTTTAAGTGAAATGGGTATAATAGTTTTTCTTACTTCATAAAAATTGGAGTTCTAGTTCTGTTACCGTAGAATCATCGATGTCGTGTCTAGGCTGCGCTAGAAATGTACGAATTCTCTCTTCAGCCAACAAACTACACTTAATAAAAATAAATAATTGAAATGCGAAAACAATAGTAATCGGAAAATAATCATATTGTTTGCTAATGCAAGTCAATTGATCAAAAAAGAATTTTGAATATTAGTTACTTATTGGTGTTAGTATCATTCTTTTTGCAGCTTTGTCTGCTGCAATGATATCATTAAAACGAATGTTATTGAATTCAATAGTTTAAGATCTATCCATTCACTGGTCAGAATAATGATCTTATTCACACTTTTTCTTAAAGCGTGATCTAAACTCGCTTATTAATAGTAGGATTTCTCTATATGCATATGTTTTCGCATCTCTTCAGCATATTTTTCACCATAAAAATTTCCAATATGAAGAAAACTTAATATTAGTGAATGATTCTAAAATCGTCATATTCAGAAACTGCAGAAAAAAACATACCACCCCTAACATATCTAACATACGAAACATACCTAGCACACCAAAATTTTACTATGGGACCAGGAACTTAAAGTGTCTTTATTAAAAGAGTAATCTGTGTGTTCAGTTGACTAAGGTTTTTTTTTTCTTTTTTAATAGGGCCTTAATTTTTAGATTCAATTTCGTGGCTATTTTTGTACTTCACTCTAATAGATAGTAATTGAACATATGTTGCTATATTTTTGATTGTAAAATAATAAAATTACTCACTAATAAACGACTTTATTTATACTTTTTCTATATTAGCGATATTCAGTGCAAAGTTTCCTAAACTATTAACCAGTTTGCCAAATTGGAGTTCCAACGAAGCTTGTCTTTAAGCCTATCAGGAAAAAAGGTGTTTACTGAAATAGAAACAATTCCTTAATATAGTTCAAAATTTGTGGTAAACTTGATATTTTAACTAGTCCATAGAATTTAATTAATTATTTAGTTAATCAAACTAATCGATATAGAAAGCTAATAAGGGAGAGTATTTTATCAGGTCGACTTCGTTATTATCTATATTTCTCAAATATTTTAAGTAATTATTTCTTTTGCTTTTATTTTGAAAATTTATATAGCTTTTATAAGGTAGTATTTCTTCTTTTTTGTTTCCTTAACCTACATGATAATCCCTTAGTGTCGTAAACGAGTCTGTTTTCAGCTTTGTGGATCTGTGTAACTGGAAATTCGGTTGATAGTTGGCCATAGTGGTCTTTGGCCACTGGCCACATAAACACCACATAAACACATGTCTTTTGCCACACAAATACCACTGATTTAAACAAGAAGCAGCCATAATCCTTTCTTACAATTTGACATGATATACGGAATTAAAATATGGATTTACAAGAAATACGGAATTAAGGAAAATGCGGCATGTACTGATATTTACATGGAAATAAGAAGCAACTTTCTATAAATGTCATTATAAGAAGAATGGCAACTGTAAAAATTTCTAACGGGTAGAGATTTGAATATTCTGGCAAACAAATTAGATTCCAAGTTCGATCAAATGTTTCAAACAGAACTGATTTTCAACCGAAAAGTCGTTTGTCTTATCGTTTTTCTAAGGCTGTTAAAATCATTAAGACCGTATTGAGACCGTTTAAAATCGTTATTTTTTAATAAGTCTGTTAATATTTTTATTAAGACCGTTATTTTTTATTAAGACCGTTAAAATGAAGACCATTTTGTGTTACACAGAAAATTGATTTTCGACCGAAAGGTCGTTGGTCTTATTTTTTATGAAGACCTTTAAAATAGATTGTGCTAATTTATGCAATTCGATTAAGCTATCTTAGTTGAACGTTATATTTTCAAAACTGACTTCAAAATCGTTTCGAAGATAAATAAAGCAGCGTTTTCATTTGGCACTTTAAAGAGTAAAACACAAAATGGATCAGCCAACTGAAAACTCCGTTTCCCTGCGTTTCGTTGAATAAAACAGTATCCTCCAATTTTCATTGGTTGATTAACTTTCTGTTATGTCCGCTAAACACCAAATAGGAACGTGCCATAGAAAACTCGGAAAGTGTTGTTTTTTTGTTAGACTTTTGATAAAATGACAAACTATTTATATTATAACAAATGCTTCTTGGTTTTAAAAATTGGAACGAAAAATGGAAAGTCAAAGTTTAGCGTAAAGAGCAAGGTACTGAGGAGGGGGAGTCAATCGTTACTAAAGGAAAGATTTTTGAAGGGAGACATAGGAACCAAAGCCTTATCCAGAGGTAGGGAGGTAAAGCTTTCTTGCCCCCCCCCCGCCTAAAAAAAACGTATAAAAATCCTGGATACGCCCTTGATGGGAGCTTTTACATCTATATATAAATTTATCTACATTGAGCAATACCTTTTAACTGGGGTCAAGCGCAGGATTGTTCTTGCTTGGGGCTTTTTGAATTTTGAGCTAGTCACTCCTGTGGACAGGTTAAACTGTCTGAAAATGGAGAGAGTGGAAATAGCGTAATCCTTACTATTACAAAATCGGTGTCAGTAAAGAAAGAAAAATTAATAATACTCACGAAGTTTTAATACCTTTCCTGGCACCGTACGGTATTCGAACCTTAGCTTCTTTATTTCTTCAGCCTTGGCTTCCTCCACTACACCAGTACCAGGTAACTATATGCTTTATTTTGCAGTAGAATGATGTAAATATATAGGAAACAGATATGTTCTTGCATTTAATTAACTAAAAAGAAACATTCTCAAAAAGAAGTTTTTCAAAGAAAAGTAACGGCCATATTAAACTTAATATTAGAAAAAATAAAGGTAAGACTCTAGTTTAGCTACTTTTCGCTGTCTTGGAAAGGGGCTAGGTTAGGAAAATGAAACTTCCATGTATGGGTCTATAGGTTAAAGTATGTACCGGGAAGGTGTTTTGAAGTACTTACTGCCACTCGTTCTCCCTCTAGAGGATGGTGAACTTTGTTCACCTTTAAAAATCATTGTGTTATGAAAATGAAACCTTGCAAAACAGATTTTCTGCTTCAATGAAGTTCAAGAAAACTGTTTTTAACTTCACAACTTTGCTCAATTTCAATTTATGAGGGTTCAAAGATCAACACACACATTTCTTAAATTTAGGAAGAAACCCATTGATATGGTTTAAAATTCTAATCAAATAACAGGAACCGCAACTTCAGAACTAAAATTAGAGAAAAAGAAACTGGTGATTGAAAATTAAGGTAAATAGGTGTAAACTGTTAGGTAAACTCTTTTAAGGTAAACTGATTAGATGTTCTGTTTAAACACAAGGGCCGTTGATTTGAATGAGATTTTAAGACTTTTGCGTGAACAGCCTGGGTTGAGGAAGGGTCAGCCCCCTTAATGTACCGAATAATTTTTGTTTATTCCAAGTTTACTGTTACTCCTTACTGTCGGTTAAATAATTTTTTTTTTTTTATTTAATCTCAGGTGGAGGCGACATTTTAACAAACAAGAGGAATAAACCTAACAATAAAAAAAAATCCCAAAATTTTCAAAATTCCAGATTAAACAAAGATTCAAAAAATTATTATTGTTAAAAGTGAAAAATATATTGGATTGCTATTGAAGCAGATTGATTTAGTTTTGACCAACTAAGTCGAATGTATGCAATGGTTTGCTATTCCAATGATCGTCTTTTAATATGAACCCTAATTTCAACTTTTCAAAAGATGCTTGTATTATCTTCACTTTTAAAACCACAAGAATAATAAGACATGTTTACGCTAAGACATGGTAAAAACAAAGTTGCTGTTGCACTTGGTCCCTTGGGAAATTTTCTGCCGGTGCTCATGAAGAATATAACCTTTTGAATTTATGCCTTTTCCTTTAAAAATCTATCAATAAATTACAAAAGAAAAAAAAAAGATAAAATTGGACAGAAAACTGATATATTTAATCTGAAAATTATTGTTGTACAGCTTAGAAATTTTTTTGGCTGAAATTATTTTACAACTTAAATGAAACGCAGCTCCGAAAATAGGAACGGGAAGTGCACAAGAGGAGGGTTAGGAGGCAGTTTGACGATTTTCTTGAAACTCTTTTTTGGAGTTTCTTGTTCGTTCTTTTTTTCTACGCTTTCACAGATAGTTCTTAAGCGCCAGCTTTATTTTTTATGTTTTTTTTGATGAATGTTCGAATGTTATGTAATCATCACATGGATACTTTGGATTTTAAGTAAAGAGGGATTTACGCCCTAATAGGAATAGTGGAAGGTTCAAATGGGCTTATGCTCCCTCATATATGTATGTTGCAATTTCTGTTGCTTTAAATGTCTCATCGCTTAAAGCTATTTTTTCAAATACGTTATCAGCGGCTTAAAAAGCCTGGTTCCAGTGGTTATTCCCTAGTATAACTTTATGTTATGGGACTCGCTCTCCCTTTTTTTTTTTTTAGCATACCTATAGATATAATCAGTAAAAATTTTAAGGACCGAACGGAAAGTTTTCCTTGGTGAAAAAGAGGTATGTTGCTTAAACTTTTCAAACAAGCCGTTGATCAGATTTTGCTAATAGTAATACGCTTCGTTCAAGTTTCGTTCTTCGTTCAATTTTTTTTTGTTGAGTCTAAACTTCACAAGCTTCCCATTACGCATAAAAATACAGTAATTTGGATGTCTAAGTTCAAAACAAACTATCTGAAATGTATTTTATAGTTTCCTAATGAGTTTTGGTTTTGGGCAAGTAAATTGTTTAAATAATTTGTAGATGTTCATCAGGATCAGGGCCGTTCAAAGGGGGGAGGGGACAGGGACAAGCTGTCACAGAAGCCCCAGCTGCTGTCGCAGCTGGGGCTTTTGTTTTTTTTATATTTATTTTTGGGTCAGAAGGAGGGCGCCGTAATTAGCTTTTCCCCGGGCAACACCACCCCCTAGGAATAGTCCTACAGGATAAAGTCTTTTGACAGACTGCTAACGGTATATTATCTAATACGCGATTTCTAACGATTACGAAACTGTTTAAGGCATAACATTTTTCCTTTCTCGGTAAAAAAATGTCTTTATTTTTACAATAGCATAATTGCTTATGGCATTAGTATATGACATTTTAAAAGATTTAAAATAGTGTTTAAAGGGTGAAGGATTTTTATGGGAGGGGGTAAAGAGTGAAGGTAAGTATACATATTTTACAAATGCAATAATTGGTTACTAGAAAGGACGTGCGCAACAGAGACGCAAACATAGGAGCTTTCGGAGGATATTCGTCAAACAGCTAAAACCAGCGAATCACATGAGAAACTAAAAATCAGCTCATCCTTGTGCGACATCGATTCTTCTTGATCTACGTACATCGAGTTAAACAGCTCCTAGAATACATCTTCATTTTTTGGTGTGTCAACATTCTGTTTCAATGCCCGTCCCCGATTTACTCATATTTTGGTTCAAGGCGTTCCTCTGAAAATTTTCCCGCGGAATATCCCCCTATGATAACACCCCCATATTCTTCCTGGATAATTTTTGGATGTCCATTAGAAGGGAAGTAAGGATCTAGGTATTACTCTGACGAGTACATAATTTATTAATTGTTCTGTTCGTTGACGCGGACGGGAGTTTACATCATTGCCAGATAAGAATGGTACTATTTGGTACTTTGAAAGTACCTCTTTCAAGGTCAATCAGGGAACTTGGAACTACTGCAGGGAAAATGCACATGCGCACTGAATACTAACGGGACAATTTTATTGATCTACGAAGGGGACAAGATCAGACTAGATTTCTGGGAAATTAATTGCATAATCGACGGGGAATTCTAATGTAACACGAAGGGAATTAAGAAATAATAAGACTTCTCTGGTCTTTAGGTCTGAGAGATAAATATTAATATTCTTTCGAAGCCTTAATAGTGTAACTAGGAACACCTTAGATATATTTTGAGAAATTGAAACAAGATACAAGACAGTTTAAATACATATTAGTCGGGAAATTATCTCCTGAGTATTTTATATGTGACATCGCAAAAGGATGCCAGAACAAGAGGAACATTCTGAAGTTACTTTTAGGGGATCATTTGGGCGAGAACAAATTAATCATCATTTTAGGGATTTTTGGGTGAAACAGTTTGAGACATTTTAGAGGATGATTTGGGGTGAAACTCACTGGTCGTTATTATACACAAGTTCCATTTGAACAGTGTTGTAAGATCCCCTACCCAAGCCCCCAAGGACCCCTCCTCCCCAATTTTTTACCCCCTCCCCCCATTTTTTTAATACTTCTTTTGCGTGCTTGAGACACAGAAGGCCCCCCAAAGGCCCCCCCCCGAATTTTTTGCCCCTCCCCCATTTTATACAGTTTTTTTTCACGCTTGAGACAGAGAAGAGCTCACCCCTCCCCCAACCTTTTTGGCCCCCCTTTTTTAATGCTTTTTTTGCGCGCTTGAGCCCCCCTCCATTTTTTAATACTTTTTTTTGCACGCTCGAGACAGAGAAGAGCTCACCCCTCCCCCAACCTTTTTGGCCCCCCTTTTTTAATGCTTTTTTTGCGCGCTTGAGACACAGGAAGGCCCCCCTCCCTCCAACTTTATGGGCCCCCTCTATTTTTTTAACTTTTTTTTATTTAAAAAAAAATATATTATTTTTTTAACATGATATATTTTTCAAATTTTTTTTCTACATGTGTTCAAATGACAGAAAACATACTTAAAACATAAGAAATTCACATTTAATATTTGCACAATTTGTTAGAAGTAACAGTTTTTTTCTTAGCAGTAACAAATTTCTTCTAATAGCAGCAAGTTTTCTTTCAAAGATACCATATTTTTCTTAGAATTAACAACTTTTTTGTCTATGATAACAAGTTTTCTGTCGGAAGTGGCATGTTATCCAAAACAGTAACAAAGTTTCTAATTGAAGCAAAAATTTTTGTGAGTTATAAAAAGTTTTCAGTTAAACGTAGTTAGTTTTCCGTCAAAGAAACAATTTTTTTCTTATAAGTAACAATACCTTCGTTTATGATAACAAGTTTTCTGTTAGAAGTAGCAATTTTTCTTTAACACTAAAAAATTTCTCCTTGAAGTAACAACTTTTACCTTAATACTAACAAACTTTTACTTAAAACTATCAAATTTCTCTTAGAAGTACCAATTTTTCGTCAGTGATTACAAGTTTTCTGTGAGAAGCAGAATGTTTTCTGTCAAAGACACCAAATTTTTTATAGAAATAAAATTTTTTTTCGTTTATGATAACAAGTTTTCTGTCAGAAGTAGCAAGTTTTCCTTAACACTGACAAATTTTCCCATCGGAGTAACAACTTTTTCCTTAATAATAACAATTTTTTACTTAACACACTCAAATTTCTCTTAGAAGTAATAAATATTTTCTTAACAGTAAACATTTTTTCTAATAACACCAACCTTTCCGTAAATGATAAATAATTTCTCTTAAAAGAAACAATTTTTCGTCAATGATAACTAGTTATCAGTTAGAAGTAGCAAGTTTTCTGTCAAACATACAAAATTTTTCTTAGAAGTAACAATTTTTTCGCTATGATAACAAGTATTCTGCAAGAAGTAGCTTATATTTCTTTAAACCCAACAAGCTTTTTTTTCGAAACATCAATAATTTCAATTACTACTCCAAAACTTTTACTTAAGACTAACCGATTTTCTCTTCGATGCATCAACTTTTTTCCTTAATACTAACATACTTTTACTTAACGCACTATAATTTCTCTTAGAAATAACAATTTTCGTCAGTGGTAACACGTTTTCTGCTTGAAGTAGCAAGTTTTCTGTCAAAGATACCAAATTTTTTTTTCTTAGAAGTAACAATTTTTCGTTATGATAACAAGTTTTTTGGCAGAAAAAGCAAGTTTTCCTTAACACTGACAAATTTTCTCATCAAAGTAACAATAATTTACCTTAAAACTAACACACCTTTGCCTAGCACACTAAAATGTCTCTCACAAATAACATTTCTTGTCATTGATAACATACTTTTACTTAACACACTCAAATTTTGCTTAGAAATAATACTTTTTCGTCAGTGATAACATATTTTCTACTTGAACTAGCAAGTTTTCTGTCAAAGATACTAAACGATAACAAGTTTTCTGTCAGAAGTAGCAAGTTTTCCTTAACACGAACAAAATTTTTGTTCGAAGTACCAATTTTTTCCTAAGTGCTAACACACTTTTGATTAAAACTGTCAAATTTTTCTTGAAAATATAGTTATTTTCATTTCGAGATAAAAAGTTTTCTTTCAAAAGTAGCAACTTTTCCTTAACAATAAAAAGTTTTCTCATCAAAGTAAAAATGTTTTCCTTAACACTAATAGAGTTTTAGTTACAACTATCAAATTTCTCTTAGAATTAACAATTTTTTGTCAGTGATAACAATTTTTCTGTAAGAAGTAGCAAGATTTCTTCCAAAGATTCCAAATTTTTCTTTGAAGTAACAATTTTTACGTTTATGATAAAAAGTTTTCCGTCAGAAGTATCAAGTTTTCCTTCACTATAACAAATTTTCTCTTCGTACTAACAACTTTTTCCTCAATACTAACAAAATTATGCTTAAAACTATCAAATATCTCTTAGAAGTAACAATAAGTTTTCTGTCAAAATAAGCAAGTTTTGCTTAACACTAACAAATTTTCTCATCAAAGTAAAAAAAATTTTCTTAACACTAACAGAGTTCTAGCTACAACTATCAAATTTCTCTTAGAAGTAACAATTTTGCGTCACTGATAACAAGTTTTCTGTAATAAATAGCAAGTTTTCTGCCAAAGATTTCAACTTTTTCTTAGAAGTAACAATTTTTACGTTTATGATTGCAAGTTTTCTGTCAGAAGTAGGAAGTTTTCCTTTCATACTAAGAAATTTTCTCTTCAAAGTAACAATTCAATACTAACAAATCAATACAATACTTTTTCCTCAATACTAACAAAATTTTACTTAATAGTATCAAATTTATCATAGAAGTAACCACTTTTTCGTCAGTGATAACAAGTTTTCTGTACGAAGCAGAAAGTTTTCTGCCAAAGATACCAGACTTTTCTTAGAATTAACAATTTTTCGTTTATTACAACAAGTTTCCTGTTAGAAGTAATAAATATTTCTTAAAACTAACAAACTTCCTCATCGAAGTACCAGCATTTTCTCTTGATACTAGCAAACTTTTACTTAAAACTCTCAAATTTCTCTTAGAAGTAATAGATATTTTCTTAACAGTAAAATTTTTTTTCTAATAACACCAACCTTCCCCTCAATGATAATAAATTTCTCTTTAAAGAAACATTTTTTTCGTCAATGATAACTAGTTATCAGTTAGAAGTAACAAGTTTTCTGTCAAAGATAAAAAAATTTCTTAGAAGTAACAATTTTTTCGTTATGATAACAAGTTTTCTGCCAGAAGTAGCTTATATTTTCTAAACACTAACAAACTTTCTTTTCGAAACATCAATATTTTTCATTAATACTATCAAACTTTTACTTAACACTTAACCGATTTTCTCTTCGATGCATCAACTTTTTTCCTTAATGCTAACATACTTTTACTTAACCCACTATAATTTCTCTTAGAAATAACACTTTTCGTCAGTGATAACACGTTTTCTGCTCGAAGTAGCAGGTTTTCAGTCAAAGATATCTAAAATATTTTCTTAGAAGTAACAATTTTTCGTTATGATAACAAGTTTTCTGGCAGAAGTAGCAAGTTTTTCTTAACACTGACAAATTTTCTCATCAAAGTAACAACATTTTACCTTAAAACTAACACACTTTTACTTAACACACTCAAATTTCTCTTACAAATAATATTTCTTGTCAGTGATAACATACTTTTACTTAACACACTCAAATTTCGCTTAGAAATAACACTTTTTCGTCAGTGATAACATGTTTTCTACTTGAATTAGCAAGTTTTTTGTCAAAGATACTAAACGATAACAAGTTTTCTGTCAGAAGTACCAAGTTTTCCTTAACACTAACAAATTTTCTCTTCGAAGTAACAACTTTTTCCTCAATACTAACAAACTTCTACTTAAAACTATCAAATTTTTCTTAGAATTACAATTTTTTCCGTTCATGATAAAAAGTCTTCTGTCAAAAGTAGCAAGTTTTTCTTAACATTAACAAATTTTCTCATCAAAGTAACATTGTTTTTCATAACACTAACAGAGTTTTAGTAACAACTATCAAATTTCTCTTAGAATCAACAATTTTTTGTTCAGTAATAACAAGTTTTCTGTAAGAAGTAGCAAGTTTTCTGCCAAAGATTCCAAATTTTTCTTAGAAGTAACAATTTTTTCGTTTATGATAACAAGTTTTCTGTCAGAAGTATCAAGTTTTCCTTCACTATAACAAATTTTCTCTTCGAAGTAACAACTTTTTCCTCAATACTAACAAAATTCTACTTAAAACTATCAAATATCTCTTAGAAGTAACAATAAGTTTTCTGTCAAAATAAGCAAGTTTTGCTTAACACTAACAAATTTTCTCATCAAAGTAAAAAAATTTTCTTAACACTAACAGAGTTTAAGCTACAACTATCAAATTTCTCTAAGAAGTAACAATTTTTCGTCATGACAACAAGTTTTCTGGCAGAAGTAGCAAGTTTTTCTTAACACTAACGAATTTTCTCATCAAAGTAACAATAATTTACCTTAAAACTAACACACTTTTACTTAACACACTCAAATTTCTCTTAGAAATAATATTTTTTGTCAGTGATAACATACTTTTACTTAACACACTCAAATTTCGCTTAGAAATAACAATTTTTCGTCAGTTATAACACATTTTCTACTTGAACTAGCAAGTTTTCTGTCAAAGATACTAAACGATAACAAGTTTTCTGTCAGAAGTAGCAAGTTTTCCTTAACACTAACAAATTTTTTCTTCGAAGTAACAACTTTTTCCTCAATACTAACAAACTTCTACTTAAAAATGTTAAATTTTTCTTAGAAATATAATATTTTTCCGTTCAAGATAAAAAGTTTTCTGTCAAAAGTAGCAAGTTTTCCTTAACACTAACAAATTTTCTGATCAAAGTAACAATTTTTTCCTTACCACTAACAGAGTTTTAGTTACAACTATCAAATTTCTCTTAGAAGAAACAATTTTTTGTCAGTGATAACAAGTTTTCTGTAAGAAGTAGCAAGTTTTCTACCAAAGATTCCAAATTTTTCTTAGAAGTAACAATTTTTACGTTTATGATAACAAGTTTTCTGTCAGAAGTATCAAGTTTTCCTTCACTATAACAAATTTTCTCTTCAAAGTAACAACTTTTTCCTCAATACTAACAAAATTATACTTAAAACTATTAAATATCTCTTAGAAGTAACAATAAGTTTTCTGTCAAAATAAGCAAGTTTTGCTTAACACTAACAAATTTTCTCATCAAAGTAAAATTTTGTTTCTTAACACTAACAGAGTCTTAGCTACAACTATCAAATTTCTCTTAGAAGTAACAATTTTTCGTCACTGATAACAAGTTTTCTGTAATAAATAGCAAGTTTTCTGCCAAAAATTTCAACTTTTTCTTAGAAGTTACAATTTTTACGTTTATGATTGCAAGTTTTCTGTCAGAAGTAGGAAGTTTTCCTTTCACACTAACAAATTTTCTCTTCAAAGTAACAATTCAATACTAACAAATCAATACAATACTTTTTCCTCAATACTAACAAAATTTTACTTAATAGTATCAAATTTCTCATAGAAGTAACCATTTTTTCGTCAGTGATAACAAGTTTTCTGTTAAAGATATTAAATTTTTCTTTAGAAGTAACAATTTTTTTCGTTTATGATAACAAGTCTTCTGTCAGAAGTAGCAAGTTCCATGTCAAGGATACCAACTTTTTCTTAGAAATAACAATTTCTTCGTTTATGATAACAAGTTTTCTGTAAGAAGTAGAAATTTTTCCTTAACACTAAAAAATTTTCTCCTCGAAGTAACAACTTTTACCTTAATACTAACAAAATTTTACTTAACACTATAAAATTTCTCTTGGAAGTAACAATTTTTCGTCAGTGATAACAAGTTTTCTGTACGAAGCAGCAAGTTTTCTGCCAAAGATACCAGATTTTTCTTAGAAGTAACAATTTTTTTGTTTATGATAACAAGTTTTCTGTCAAAAGTAGCAAGTTTTCCTTAACACTAACAAATTTTCTCATCAAAGTAACAATTTTTTCCTTACCACTAACAGAGTTTTAGTTACAGCTATCAAATTTCTCTTAGAAGTAACAATTTTTCGTCAGTGATAACAAATTTTCTGTTAGAACTAACAAGTTTTCTGTCAAAGATACCAAATTTTTCTTAGAAGTAACATTTTTTTCGTTTAGGATTGCAAGTTTTCTGTCAGAAGTAGCAAGTTTTCCTTTCACACTAATAAATTTTCTCTTAGAAGTAACAACTTTTTCCTCAATACTAACAAAATTTTACTTAATAGTATCAAATTTCTCTTAGAAGTAACCATTTTTTCGTCAGTGATAACAAGTTTTCTGTCAAAGATATTAAATTTTTCTTAGAAGTAACAATTTTTTTCGTTTATGATAACAATTTTTCTGTCAGAAGTAGCAAGTTTTCCTTCACACTAACAAATTTTCTCTTCGAAGTAACCACTTTTTCCTTAATACTAATAGGCTTTTACTTAACACTATCAAATTTCTCTTAGAATTAATAGGTTTTTCTTAACTGTAACAAGTTTTTTCTAGTACCCCCAAGTTTTACGTCAAAGATAATAAATTTCTCTTAGAAGTAACATTTTTTTTGTCAGTGATAACAAATTTTCTGTTAGAAGTAGCAAGTTTTCTTTCAAAGATACCATCTTTTTCTTAGAAGTAACAACTTTTTCGTCTATGATAACAAGTTTTCTGTCGGAAGTAGCAAGTTTTCCTCAACACTAACAAAGTTTCTCATCGAAGTAACAATTTTTCAGTCAGTTATAACAAGTTTTCTGTTAGAAGTAGCAATTTCTCCTTAACACTAAAAAATTTTCTCCTTGAAGTAACAACTTTTACCTTAATACTAACAAAATTTTACTTAACACTATCAAATTTCTCTTAGAAGTAACAATTTTTCGTCAGTGATAACAAGTTTTCTTTAAGAAGTAGAATGTTTTCTGTCAAAGACGCCAAATTCTTCATAGAAGTAACAATTTGTTTCGTTTATGATAACCTGTTTTCTGTCAGAAGTAGCAAGTTTTCCTTAACACTAACAAATTTCCTCATCTAAGTAACATTTTTTCCTTAATACTAACAAATGTTTACTTAACACACTCAAATTTCTCATAGAAGTAATAGATATTTTCTTAACAGTAACAAATTTTTTCTAATTACACCAACCTTTCCGTCAATGATAATAAATTTCACTTAAAAGTTACTATTTTTCGCCAATAATAACAAGTTATCTATTAGAACTAACAAGTTTTATGTCAATGATACCAAATTTTTCTTAGAAGGAACAATTTTTCGTTATGATAACAAGTTTTCTGACAGAAGTAGCAAGATTTCCTTAACACTAACAAATTTTCTTTTCGAGGTATTAACAATTGTCCTTTAATACTAACAAACTTTTACTTAACACACTCAAATTTCTCTCAGAATTAATAGGTATTTTCCTAACAGTAGCATATTTTTCTAAAAGCACCAACCTTTCCGTCAATGATAATAAATTTCTCTTAAAATAAACAATATTTCGTCAATGGTAAATAGTTATCAGTTAGAAGTAACAAGTTTTCTGTCAAAGATACAAAATTTTTCTTAGAAGTAACAATTTTTTCGTTATGATAACAAGTTTTCTGAAAGAAGTAGCTTATATTTCCTTAACAATAACAAACTTTTTTTCGAAACATCAATATTTTCCCTTAATACTACCAAAATTTTAATTAACACTAACAGATTTTCTCTTCGATACATCCACTTTTTTTCCTTAATACTAACATACTTTTACTTAACTCACTCAAATTTCTTTTACAAATAAAATTTTTTGTCAGTGATAACACGTTTTCTGCTCGAACTAGGAGGCTTTCTGTCAAAGATACTGAAAAATTTTTCTTAGAAGTAACCATTTTTCGTTATGATAACAAGTTTTCTGGCAAAAGCAGCAAGTTTTCCTTAACACTAACAAATTTTCTCATCAAAGTAACAACATTTTACCTTAAAACTAACACGCTTTTACTTAACACACTCAAATTTCTCTCAGAAATAATATTTTTTGTTCGTCAGTGATAACATACTTTTACTTAACACACTCAAATTTCGCTTAAAAATAACAATTTTTCGTCAGTGATAACACTTTTTCTACTTGAACTAGCAAGTTTTCTATCAAAGATATCAAATTTTTGTTTTAGAAATGACAATTCTTCGTTATGATGACAACTTATCCGCTAGAAGTAACAAGCTTTCTTAGAAGTAATAACTTTTTTTTTCGTTATGATAAGACGTTTTTGTCAGAAGTAGCAAATTTTCCTTAACACTAACAAATTTTTTCTTCGAAGTATCAACTTTTTCATTAAAACTAACACTTTTACTTAACACACTCAAATTTCTCTTAGAAATAATATTTTCGTCAGTGATAACACGTTTTTTGTTCAAACTAGCAAGTTTTCTACCAAAGATACCAAATTTACACGCGCGCGTAACCTAGCCTAAATTAAACTTAAAAATGAATAAAACCGATGACTTTATTAGAAAAATATGCAAAAAAACTAACCTTAAAAATGAAAACTTGCTACTTCTGTCAGAAAAGTTATTATCATAATCACAAAATTGTTACTTCTCAGAAAAAATTTGGTATCTTTGGTAGAAAGCTTGCTAGTTTGAACAGAAAACGTGTTACTTCTAGCGGATAAGTTGTCATCATAACGAAAAATTGTTAGTTCAAAAAAAATTTGGTATTTTTGACAGAAAACTTGCTAGTTCAAGTAGAAAAAGTGTTATCACTGACGAAAAATTGTTATTTTTAAGCAACATTTGAGTGTGTTAAATAAAAGTATGTTATCACTGACGAAAAATGTTATTTATGAGTGAGATTTAAATATGATAAGTAAAAGTGTTTTAGTTTTAAGGTAAATTGTTGTTAGTTTGATGAAAAAATTTGTTAGTGTTAAGGAAAACTTGCTACTTCTGCCAGAAAACTTGTTATCATAACAAAAAATTGTTACTTCTAGGAAAAAAATGTTGGTACCTTTGACAGAAAACTTGCTACTTCAAGCAGAAAACGTGTTATCACTGACGAAAAGTGTTATTTCTAAGAGAAATTTGAGTGTGTTAAGTAAAAGTATGTTAGTATTAAGGAAAAAAGTTGATGTATCGAAAAGAAAATCTGTTAGTGTTAAGTAAAAGTTTGGTAGTATTAATGGAAAATATTGATGTTTCGAAGAAAACGTTTTTTAGTGTTAAGGAAATATAAGCTACTTCTGTCAGAAAACTTAGTATCATAACGAAAAAATTGTTACTTCTAAGACAAATTTTGTATCTTTGACAGAAACAGGTATCATTGACGAAAAAATGTTTCTTTTAAGAGAAATTTATTATCATTGACGGAAAGGTTGTTGCTTTTAGAAAAATATGTTACTGTTAAGAAAATACCTATTACTTCTAAAAGAAATTTGAGTGTGTTAAGTAAAATTTTGTTAGTATTAAAGGGAAAATGTTAATACTTCGAAAAGGAAATTTGTTAGTGTTAAGGAAATCTTGCTACTTCTTTCGGAAAACTTGTTATCATAACGAAAAAGTTGTTACTTCTAAGAAAATTTTGGTATCTATGACAGAAAACTTGTTACTTCTAACTGATAACTAGTTATCATTGACGAAAAATTGTTACTTTTAAGAGAAATTTATTATCATTGACGGAAAGGTTGGTGCTTTTAGAAAAATATGTTACTGTTAAGAAAATATCTATTACTATTACAGAAAACATTCTACTGCTTACAGAAAACTTGTAATCACTGACGAAAAATAGTTACTTCTAAGAGAAATTTGATAGTTTTAAGTAAAATTTTGTTAGTATTAAGGTAAAAGTTGTTACTTCAAGGAGAAAATTTTTTAGTGTTAAGGAGAAATTGCTACTTCAAACAGAAAACTTGTTATCATAAACGAAGATATTGTTATTTCTAAGAAAAAATTGGTCTCTTTGACAGAAAACTTGCTACTTCTAACAGAAAACTTTTTATAACTGACGAAAAATTGTTACTTCGATGAGAAACTTTGTTAGTGTTGTGGAAAACTTGCTACTTCCGACAGAAAACTTGTTATCATATACGAAAAAGTTGTTACTTCTAAGAAAAATATGGTATCTTTGAAAGAAAACTTGCTACTTCTAACAGAAAATTTGTTATTACTGACGAAAAAATGGTTACTTCTAAGAGAAATTTATTATATTTGACTTAAAACCTGGGGGTATTAGAAAACATTTGTTACAGTTAAGAAAAACCTATTACTTCTAAGAGAAATTTGATAGTGTTAAGTAAAAGCCTATTAGTATTAAGGAAAAAGTGCTTATTTCGAAGAGAAAATCTGTTAGTGTGAAGGAAAACTTGCTAATTCTGACAGAAAACTTGTTATCATAAACCAAAAAAATTGTTACTTCTAAGAAAAATTTAATATCTTTGACAGAAAACTTGTTATCACTGACAAAAAATGGTTACTTCTAAGAGAAATTTGATAGTATTAAGTAAATTTGTTAGTATTGAGGAAAAAGTTGTTACTTCGAAGAGAAAATTTGTTAGTGTGACAGGAAAACTTGCTACTTCTGACAGAAAACTTGCTATCATAAACGAATAAATTGTTACTTCTAAGAAAAATCTGGTATCTTTGGCAGAAAACTAAAACCCAACTTTATTAAAAAAATCAAATGTTATTAATAAATCAGATGTATATTAAACTGGGATGTTCATATTTCTGAAAACTAAAACCCAACTGTATTGAAAAAAATGTAGATATTTACCCAATTATTAAAAAAATAAAATATTATTGATAAAATCAGATTTATTTTAAACTTGGATTTTCTCATTTATTAAAATTAAAAAACAACTTCATTAGTAAATCAAAAATTTTTAATAAAATAATATGTTTTTTAAAAGAGGATGTCACCATGTATGAACATAGAAAACCAGCTTTATTAAAAAATCAAACAATACTAATAGAATAAATATTATTTTAAAATTGGGTTTTATTTTTTATGAAAAATAAAACCCAACCTTATTAAAATATCAAATATTATTAATAAAATCACATGTATTTTAAACTTGGATGTTCTTATATCCGAAAACTAAAACTCAACTTTAGTAAAATATCAAATTGTATTAATAAAATCATATGTATTTTAAACGTGGATGTTTGCATTTCTTGAAACTAAAACCCAACTTTATTTAAAAAATCAAATGTTATTAATAAAATCAGATGTATTTTAAACTGGGATGTTCATATTTCTAAAAACTAAAACCCAACTTTACTAAAAAAATGCAAATATGTACCCAATTATTAAAAAAAATCCAATATTATTAATAAAATCAGATGTATTTTAAACAGGAATTTTCTTATTTCTGAAAATTAAAACCCAACTTTATTAGAAAATCAAAAATTATTAATAAAACTCTTATTTCGTATTTCCGAAAACTAAAACCCAACTTTATTAAAATAACAAATATTATTAATAGAATCACATGTATTTTAAACGTGGATCTTCTTATCCGAAAACTAAAACCCAACTTTATTAAAATATCAAATATTATTAATAAAATCATATGTATTTTAAACGTGGATGTTCGCATTTCTTGAAACTAAAACCCAACTTTATTAAAAAAAAATCAAATGTTATTAAAAAAATCAGATGTATTTTAAACTGGGATGTTCTTATTTCTGAAAACTAAAACCTAACTTTATCAACCTAGCTATGAATCTATGAATCCTAGCTCAGAAAAGTGCAAAATAGTAAACCAAGCATCCCGAATCATGGGTTTCAGACAACATACACCTATGAAAGGTTAGGATATCTAGCTCACAAAAGTCCAAAATAGCAAACTAGACAGCCCAAATCATAAGTTTCATGCAACACACACCTACGAAAGGTTAAGAAACCTAGCTAAGAAAAATATAGAATAGTAAAGCAAACATCCCAAATCATAGATTTCAGCCAAAACACACCTACGACAGGCTAAGAAACCTAGGTCAGAAAAGTGCCAAATAGTAAACCAAGCACCCCAAATCATAGGTTTCAGAAAACACACATCTACAAACGTTAAGAAATCCACCTTAAATGTGAATTTTTTACGCTTTAAGTATGTTTTATGTCATTCTTAAGACATGTAAAAAAAGTTGAAATAAAATTATCATGTTAAAAAAAATAAAATAAAAAAAAAGTTCAATTCAATTCAATTTATTAAATACTACAATAAATACATGAATACACTTAAGCGCTAGAGCTCCCAAGAGGCATAGCTTGTAGAGGACCTCGTATCAATCACAAAATCCACACAAAACAAATCAGGGAAGGAAAAAAATCCAACAATATCTCAAAAATATAAACACAATGCGAGAAAAATCAACAAAAAAACAACTGCTAAACAATAACCTTTGACTTAATTTTATCCAAACTGAAAATGTCCTGTAATTTATTAAAATTCCAAACCATTAATAATATTATTAAACAACGGGGTTCGAATCTCATTCAACATAATAAGAGAGGAGAAAAGAAAAAAAAACTATATAATTTAAAGTGAAAAAAATAGATAAAGCAAAATGAATAAAGAAATAAAGAAAAAAATGACATTAATGCAAACCTTAGAGAATATGTTTCTGCAAAGGGAAGAAGAGTTTTTAATAAGAGAAAGTTCACTGGGAATAGAGTTCCAAAGAGCAATTGCTCTATAAATTGGTGACTTCTGAGCTGCTGAGGATACCCTTTTAGGCAGCCGAAATTGGTGAACAGAGCTCCGAAGCAAAGTCTGGCACTTACGTGTTGATGCTAGATCAAAGTAGGATAAGATGTTTGGAGGAAGCAAGAAATTGAAGGCTCGATGAACTAGTTTTAGGTTCTGCTTCTTAATAACCACATCTAAGGCATCTAGACCTGTATCACTGTAAAGATTAGCTGTATGATAGAGTCGGGGAAGGCAAAAAGTTGCCTTCACTGCTCTATTCTGTACTGCTCGGAGTTGCCGAAGGGAAGAATAGTTAGTATTGCCCCATACAGTGCAGCAATTAGAAAGATAAGGAAGGACAAATGCATAGTAAAGAGAAAGCATTACATCGGGAGGAAGAAATTGATTGGCACGATGAAGCATAGACACTTGACGAGAAATTATAGAATGTGTATAGGAAATATGAGTTTTGAAAGAAAGAAAACAATCAACGCGTACACCAAGAAGTTTAACACAAGAGTGCTGGGGAATTATATCAGTACCTTAAAAAACAAAGATTGTTGGGGAAGGTTCAGACATGTAGTATGGGGTTCAAAAATGAATAATGCTACTCTTAGAGCTATTCAACAACAACCCGTTATGCTCACACCAATCATGCACATGGTTGAGCAGAAGCTGAGCCTTAGCAACAGCAGAGGGCAGATCATTAGAAACCACAAAAAATTAATATCGTCTGCAAACAAAACAGTGTGGGTATCAAGGGTGGGAGATGGAGGCAAGTCATTAATATAAATAAAAAAGAGGTGTGGTCCCAAAACTGAACCTTGAGGTTGCGTGTTCTACCATGTCAAAAGCTTTATAAAAATCAAGAAATAGTCCTACAACACAACGACCCTTGTATATGTTAACACGCACGAATTTTGTAACGTCAAACTAGAGCACATGCAGTAGAGAGTTTAGGTCGGAAGCCATACTGGTGATCAGACAGAACAGAACCACTTCCAATTGAAGCATTAGTAGACAGGAATGAAAAAAGCCTTTTATGCACAACCTTTTCAAGTAATTTCGAGAAAATTGGGAGAATTGATATAGGTCTATAGTTTGAAACTAAGCTGGGGTCACCCTTTTTAAAAAGAGGGAGTACTTTTGCAATTTTAAACGAATCAGGGTATACACCTTTTGAAATAGATAGATTAAAAATATCGCCAAGAGGTTCAACAACATAAGAAGAAACAGACTTAAGCACATGGTTTGTTAGTCCAAGCGCATCAGCTGTGTTACTGCTACTTAAAGAAGAAATAAAATCACAGATCTCTATGCTTGTACAAGGAGTTAGAAAAATACTTCTCTCAGCTGGTGAAGATTTACCTAGTTTAGGAAAGGGAGGGGGGGTCTTAAAAGTTGGTAGGGTGGTAAAGTAAGAGTTGAAGGCACTAGGTACAGCTGCTTTTTCAATAGTTGAACCATATGCATTCTTGAAGGCAATAGGCTGTTTCTTTGTTTGTTTGCTACAAGATAAAGCTTCATTAACTACACTCCAAACTTTCTCTAAATTACCTTTCCATTCCTGAAATTTTCAACAAAAAATAATTCTTCTTAGATAGTCTAATTGTTGATGTTAATACATTCTTATAATGCTTATACTTTGATAAATCATCAGGATCAAGGCTTTTGCAAGCCAGCTTAAAAAGCTCTGACTTCTGCATTGTTGATCTTACAAGACTAGGAGACATTCAAGGCATCTTGGGTTTATATTTACTAGAAGATTTTACTAGGGGAAATTCTTTTTCAATTAGTGCTGTCAGCCAACTCATTAATGAGGCTGAAGCCCTATTAACAGCCCCATTCAAAGGTGATTCCCCGAACTCAGAGCAGAGACAGTTTTCCCAGTAAGACAAAATAATCTATCATGTCGAAAGCCTTATAAAAATCAAGAAATAGTCCTAGAACACAACGACCCTTGTATATGTCAACTCGCACGAATTCTGTAACGTCAACTAGAGCACATGCAGTAGAGAGTTTAGGTCGGAAGCCATACTGGTGATCAGACAGAACAGAACCGCTTCCATTTGAAGCACCAGTAGATAGGAATGAAAAAAGCCTCTTATGCACAACTTTTTCAAGTAATTTTCGAGAAAATTAGGAGAATTGATAAAGGTCTATAATTTGACACTAAGCTGGGGTCACCCTTCTTAAAAAGAGGGAGTGCTTTTGCAATTTTAAAAGAATCAGGGTATACACCTTTTGAAATAGATTGATTAAAAATATGGGCAAGAGGTTCAACAACATAAGAAAAAACAGACTAAAGAACATGGTTTTTTAGTCCAAGCGCATCAGCTGTGTTAATGCAACTTAAAGAAGAAATAAAATCACAGATCTTGGAGTTAGAAAAATAATTCTCTCAGCTGGCGAAGATTTACCTAGTTTAGGAAAGGGGGGGGGATCTTAAAAGTTGGTAGGGTGGTAAAGTAAGAGTTGAAGGCTCTTACTTTACAGCTGCTTTTTCAATAGTTGAACTATCTGCATTCTTGAAGGCAGTAGGCTGTTTCTTTGATTGTTTTCTACGAGATAAAGTTTCATTAACTACACTCCAAACTTTCTGTAAATTACCTTTGCATTCCTGAAATTTTCAACAAAAATATAATTCTTCTTAGATAGTCTAATTGTTGATGTTAATACATTCTTATAATGCTTATACTTTGATAAATCATCAGGATCAAGGCTTTTGCAAGCCAGCTTAAAAAGCTCTGACTTCTGCATTGTTGATCTCACAAGACTAGGAGACATCCAAGGCATCTTGGGTTTATATTTATTAGATGATTTTACTAGGGGAAAACAATAAATTGGAAAATGGTCAGAAAGATCAGAGAAAATAATACCAGAGGAAAATTTAATATCATTTTTAGAAGACAGAAACATTTTGTCAATTAGAGTTGCAGAAGATCTGACTGGATCCACATGAGTAGGAAAGAAAATGCAAGGAAGAAGGCCAGGGGAACAAATAGATTGAAAAAACGGTCAGACTCATTATCACACCCAATTTTCAATAAATTGCAGTTAAAGTCTTCAAGCATAAAAATATTCTTGAAGCAAGCTTATCAACTGAGTACATTTCATCAATTAATTCAGAAAATTTCGCCATTGGGAAAGGTGGAGGCTTATAAAATAAACAAATAGTGTCACAACATACTGTATCACATGAAAGGTCAACAACCAAAGCATACACACTTCTATTATTTATGACCGGATCAAAAATTTGCTCAAGATCTGAACGTCTCACAACATTAAGATTACCTCAGACAAATAGGGGTGTACCACCAGAGTATATGGTTAGAGAACTGGCTGAGTGGCATGGAGAAAAACCTGGTATGTTATAAACAGACACACCATCATCTGAATACAGCCGGGTTCCAATGAGACCAATTACATCATAAGGGCAGGGCAGTTGAAACCACCATTATAGTGCATAACATTATCCCGTTTGTACCTTAAACCTTGCACATTCAAAGTAAACACATTAAAGTTTTTAACAGAAGACATTGAGGGCAGCACTTTTTCAAAGCAATGTTGATAAGAATGATAACAACAATCAGACTGATGAAGAGATTTTAACAGAGGATCATTTTCACTATCATTACTAGAAACAAAAGGTGAATCAAAACACACTAAATCTTGAAGAGGAAGTTTAGTTAGGAAACAAAAAGAATCTTGAGTATCATCCATTTTCATTATCCAATATTAGGAAAAGTGGTGAAACAGATAAAGCTAAATTAGCGTGGACAGGAAGAATACAGCATGGAGAATAAGTTAAAAAAACAAACTGCATGCAATAATTGTGATGACAAGGGAAAAAGAACAAGCCAAAGAAAAAAAAAGAAAAATTGGCAAAAAAACAAAAAAGCAGATGAAATTTTGTTGTAAAGAGAAGAGTTATGTTAAGCAGCACTAGTCATTCTGAAACAATACTGGCAAAAGATTCTGGCAAAACAGGTAGGGCATTAATGTCACCGATGGATGATATTTTGAGTACCCTACTTCCACTTTTAACAAAAATATCACCATTCAAAGCCCTTGCATTATTCCCGCCACAATGAGCTTTAGCTTGTGAAAGTAAGGTAAGCCAAGGTTTAGTCAAAGTCTCATTAATCACCACACCAGATCCTTTCAGGTCCTTTTTATTTTTAAGAAGCAAGAAGCATGCTCTCAGGCTGCAGAACTCAATAATATCTGGTTGATTTTTATTACCAACTCGTTTTCCAATACATTTCACAAACACAATGTCGCTGTTCAAAAGACTAATGCCAGGAAACTTATCTTGGCAAAGTGACAAAAACTTAGGTTCATGGTTGTCAAATGTAGTATCCTCAGGTAATCCAAATACAATGAGTTAATTTTTTAATTCTTGCTGCTTATGTTGATCAGTTTGAGCAGCAACATGATCAGCAAGTTTTTTTCAATGTCTGCAATTTTACCAGAAAAGTCCATTGCTTGAAGCTGTGTACTGACCATCTGTTTAATGTCTTCCTGGATGGAGCCTGACATCAGGTCCTTTACTGCCAAATTAAGGTCAATTTTGTCACCTTTCATAGGGAGAGCAAGGGATTGAACTTGTGACTGAATGCTCTTTGTAACAGTAGTAAGAAGGGATTTAAAGACATTTTCTTCAATCGACTTTGCCATCTTCTTCAAATTAGTTATATCTGTTTGAATCTTAGGCGTAGCAATGGCAGGATTACTTGGGTTAGCAGGCCTAGAATTAGCAGCAGCAGATTGGCTCCTGGTAGACATTTCAAAGAAGCAATATGAGCAAAGCACAGCAGAATACGGAAACCAAGCAAAATGCAGGAAGCAAGCAGATGCTGAGTAGCAGCAGGATTGTTGGAAATTAGTAGAAATAGGAAAGAATTTTACCCTTAAAGTCCCCTCTTTAACGTAGGGGTATCGTTGAATATACTTGTCAGTTGTAATAGGGACAACTGATGAACCCACTGGTACCAATAGTTGTTGCTTCTTGTTAAAAACCAATGAGATATAATTCAGCACATATGTCTCGGAGGGCCCTTGGAGGTTGGGGAGAGGGGACCCTTGGAGGTTGAGGTCCTCGGTGGCTAGGGTAATTTTGTGGTTGCGGTCCTTGAGGGTTCAAATCCGTAACCATCTCTCGAATCCCATATTGGGTACTTGTCTATTATAGCGACCACAGCCGAGAAACCTAGGTCAGAAAAGTGCGAAATAGGAAACCAAGCTCCTCAGATAAAAGGTTTCAGACAAAACATATCTACAAACGTTAAGAAATCTAGCGTGAATGTGAATTTTTTATGTTTTAAGTATGTTTTATGTCATTCTAAGACATGTAAAAAAAGTTGAAATAAAATTATCATTTAAAAATAAATAAAAAAAGTTCAAAAAAAACAAACGGCCCAAAAAGTTGGAGGGGGGGCCCCTTAATGGTTGTGGAGAGGGGAACCTCGGAGGCTGAGGTCCTTGGTGGCTAGCGTCATTGGTGGTTGCGGTCCTTGATGGTTCAAATCGATAACCATCTCAGTAATCCCATATTGTATACTTGTATATTATAGCGACCTTAGCCAAGAAACCTAGGTCAGAAAAGTGTGAAATAGTAAACCAAGCAACCCAAATCATAGGCTTCAGACAACAAACATCTACAAACGTTAAGAAATCTAGCTTAAATGTGAATTCTTAAAGCTTAAAGTATGTTTTATGTCATTCTAAGACATGTAAAAAAAGTTGAAATAAAATTATCATTTATTATCATGTTAAAATTATCATGTTAAAAAAACAAAAATAAAAAAGTTCAACAAAAAAAAACTTCAAGAAAAAGTATAAAAAATGGGGGGGGGGAAGTCAGAGGTAGGGGGCCCCTTGGAGGCTGGGGAGAGGGAACTCTTGGAGGTTGAGGTCCTTGGTGCCTAGGGTCATTGGTGGTTGCAGTCCTTGATCGTTCAAATCCATAACCATCTCACTAATCCCCTATTGTTTACTTGTCAATTATAGCGACCACAGCCGCGAAGTAAAGGTAGGTCAAGTCACATATATCAAACTGTTTCATCCCAAATAATCCCCTAAAATGTCAATTAACATCTGACGTTTCCTTTGTTCTGGCAACTTTACAAATATACAATCTAAATTCCCATGTAGCCTTTTGATTCTTCTGTGAAGAATCCTCACACAATCAAAGTCCTACAAGCTCAACATAATTTGTGTCTGTATCAATTACACATCATCCTGCCTGGAAATTAATGATAATATGTTATCAAGAAATGTTCACGAGGTGAAATTGTGTCATTGCAGAAATTACGTAACATTCAAACTAATCAATTTCCCAAAAATCTGCTCTGATGTAACACCGGGTAGGATTCAAAGGGCATTGCACTCCCCCTCCCTAGATTGTGTACACGCCCTCTACTGAGAAATGCTTTTCAGGTATTTACAGTAAAAAAAGATAAAAAAACATAAAAGTTGCCACCCCTATCAAATTTTGAAAACTCAATTTACCCCTCTCCCTAAAGTTCTGGTGAATTGATGCCATTGGTTGGACATAATTGACAATACGAAAGTCTTGCTTCAAATGTGTAATTCAAGCAACTCCAAATGCTAAATATTACTATAAGGCATGGTTACAGCCAAGCCTTTCAGTTCACATGAAGGGGGGGGTAATGTCATTTCCTGGGGAAGAAATTCTAAAATATGTCCTGGTAACAAATTGTTAACAATTCTGAAATTCTTATTAAACGAGCAAGCCTGTTTCTACTACTTTTCTAAGGAAGGAGAGGTGGATATTTTGGAACACTACCTTCGTGTGCAACAAAGCCACCATTCTCGGACAGCATATTATTGGATGCTAAATGGCCGAAGAAGACGAGATCGTAAAAAAATCCCCTTAAGACAAGCTTATCACTTATCTTCAAGGACGGCTGATACCTCAATAGTCCTGGAGTCGGAAAAAAACACTGCTGGGGCACAAATTTGGAACAAGTGAAAATTCTTTGTCGACAAGTGAGCCAATAATGGCTCAGGAGAAATCAACGTCTAGGCTCTTGATGAAGGGATGTAAAACTGCATAAGAACCTATCCTCAATTTTCATTTAGTTTTAATACATTTATTTACATTTTTTATATTTAATCGGGGAATAGTCCTTGCCTTATCCGCAGATAACTCATTCTACAGGTTGAATCCTTAAAAAAAAATAGTTGCGATCCCATTTTGAGAAAAGACTTCTAACAAGGAATTGAAATTATTTTATGCAATTAAGAGTCATTGTGTAGCTCAATACCATCCAATTTACAATGCATAGTCTATATAAGAAAAATATAATTGATAACCTTTACTAAAGATGCATATATACGGAGAATATGAAATACCACAGTTATGTCGAAAGCTCTCCCACGAAAATCTTACCCAATTACGTAAAAATTATTGAGGCGAGATATCGGAGAAAAAAAAACTCTTTCAGAAAATCGGACCGGGCCCTCTCCCTAATAAAAGTCTGAAGACTTTTTTTGGAGGAATGATACTTTTTTCGGAGGAATGGTATATAATTGATAACTTTTACTAAAGATGCATATATACGGAGAATATGAAATACCACAGATATAGTACTAAAGTAAAACCAATATTTAGCCTAATTTAATGATTCACTTAAACATTAGCTTGCAAAACTAATGTAAAACTAATATCTAGCCTAATTTATTAATACACTTCAACATTAGCTTGTAAAACTAATGTAAAATTAATGTTTAGCCTAATATCTAAATGTCTAGTCTAGCAAGGTGAAACCTGGCAAATAAGTATCTTTCAGCTTTAACTTTCAGAGTTTAGGTGGGGGTGTCCTAAAAGCTAATGAAATCACCTCACATAAACCTCATCATGGAAATAGAGTCACAGTACCTTAATCACGAACGTAGTAAAAAGGAAACTGATTCAGATGCGCAAAGACTTGTACTTTTGTGGCAGAAAATACATAACCCTCTGTTATCATAACTAGACATCGGCGTCGCGCCGATGAGGGAAGACCGGAGGTGGCAGGACCAAAAACAGCACACCACGCGATGTCACTGGTAAGACGTCGGTGGCGCACCGCCGGCGCGATCAATGTTGACCGCAAACATTAATGTTTTCATCAGTCTTTCTCAAATCACAGCTTAAATTTACAACAGATTCGAGCCTATTTATGAGTTCAAAAATTCACAAGTCACTGGCTGGAGACTGGTCTTCTTCGTTATTCATCAAGAGAAGTAGAAATCTGATAGAAACGTAATGGATGTGGCGTTTCAGAACCCTTGTATAATACGAGTAGTTGAAGTATCTATTAGCTATGAGTAGAAAGGGGGGTCCGACTCCTACCCCTCACCCCTGCTGCCATCTACAATTTAGTTTAATGCCGACGGGGCACCAAATATGGGCATAGAGTCCCTAGGGAGAACACCATGTGCTGTCGGTCCCAATCCCACACGATATATGTGCATGGAATCCCCAGGAAGAACACATTTCCGAGAAATTGATTGCATAACCTATCCTAACCTCATGAGCTCGTGACGGGGGGCATCATATATGGGAATAGCGTCCTAAAGGGAAATGGATTTCTGAGAAATGGAAAGTGTAATCCAGGGGGAAATGAATTTTCGAAAAATTGATGACCTAATCGACTGGGAATTTTATTGATCCGATAAAGGGAAACAGGATCACGTGTCTCCTTCTTAGCCAATCAGAGGGCTGGTTACATATTAGTGATGGAGGATTGCATAGAATATAAGGAAAGGATTTTTGCCATAGTTTTTATTAGTCTGTGAATAGAATTCAGGGTAAGAACAGTTTGACTTTACTCATTTGAATATATATTTGTGTTGGCAAGTGGAATGTTTTCTCTATTAGAAGTTGATAGTGGAGTTGATGACAATAATAAAAGAGCACCAAACATTGCAGTGGAAATCACGAGAGGATCACGACTTGTCTGGAATTGGATGAAGTATATGCAAGATATGTGATATCCTTGAGCAAATTTAAAATGGAGGATCAATTATGTTTCACTGCAAAAGTTGATATAGCACATGTGAATAGACTTCAATGTGCTTTAAGTGCATTAGTGAAACATATCGAAGACAATAAACTGTATCGCTAATTGCGCATGCTTAGTATTATAGTTGTTGTAATTCTTCAATAAAATTATTTTGAAATCAAAAATTTTCGTTTTCTTTTCTCGTCAGGTTAGAATGCTAGGGCTAACGAATCATGGTCAGTCTAGAGTCAGCAGTCAGAGTGAAAGGATTGAAAAATGAATAAATTTTAGAAAGAGAGAATTAGATCAAATCTAGTATTTATGGAAAAACATTTGATTTTGGATGATGATTTTCTCGTGTTATCTCTTCAACGCAGGATATTCTCTCGGGGAACACTTGACAATATAATGAGGACTGATTCTCCTCCATTGGACTATTGTATGAAACTTTTAAGATGTGACTCAAGTGCTTATAGTCAATTTATTGATATATTAATTGGAACAAAGCAGAATCATATCGTGGATATACTTTTGAAAACATTACCAACGGATTCAATGTAGATGCCTCCTCCTTCAAAAGAGGTGACACCACAGAGTTACTCCTCTCACCATTCCCCTCACTGATTTTATCGAACGAGGATGATCGGTTTCGTTTTAGCTGTGAGTGAGTCAAGTGACATTGGAAACCAGAAAATGTTCTATATATGTCCACTGTGCATGTACACTCTTGCCAGTTGGACTCAATGTGAGAATTGTACAATTATTGATGACTATAGTGAAAAGTGCAAATTATGTAATCCTTGTAAATTACATAGAGGTTATGCAGTACAAATTAAAGGATATAATTAATGTCTTGAGGAGATTTTTGACTCTCACCCTAGAGGGCACCTGTGCTCCAATTGTCACTATGATAAATTTGATCAATGGGAGAATACTTACACCGCTATGATTGGAAAGAATTGCAAACGTGATTTTAGTTTATTTCTACGAGATTTGTATCGTCGTGGATTTAAATTAGTCTAGGAAGAGGATTCAGGTCTACAATTAAACTGTTGGGGTAACAAGATAATTTGGTTTCTACGTCATCGTTGTGATGACACTGTCTATTATGACTATAAACCAAGTAATTTTTATTTGGCAGTTACCGAATGTGATTCACCATTTGAAAACACTGTATGTGATATTGCTTAAAATAGACAGATTGAAACTCGAGAATTTCATAATATGAATGCAAATAGTATCATTGACTATACAAAGAGATATGACAAGAGTGAAGTTACATTGTGCTGTAGAAAATGTGACCTTGACTTTGCAGTCAAGCAAGATCAATTTACAGTGAATCCAAATGATTTACCTGCATAAGTGGCTCACGACAGTTGCCTATACATCGAAGAAGAAGAAATCTAAAGTGATGATTTAAAGAAATTGTTGTATATATATGCATTTTATTAATAAACAAATTCACAAACATTTTGTAAGCACTTTACTCTTAGGGCACTGAAATCAATACTGTACAGGTCTGAGAGGATATTTTCCACTAGAAAGTCGTTCAGACGTGGATTGTCACCATAAATGTGGAGAAACTGCTTGTAAGTATAGCCGCGACAACGGAACACAAAATATAGTAGTGCATGGGAGCCACAGCTTTTAGTCGTTAGATCCTGCAACCTCTTCCGATTTTGAATAATAGTTTTCCCACTGCTCTCAATATAGTTGCTGATGTGGGGTGTGTAAAATGCATAGGGTAGGCCAAGAGGATCAAAAAATTCAATCGTCTTCATTGTTTGAAAGATGCACAGCCAATGACCCGTCAGCACAGTCGACAGACTGCTATTACCAATAATCAAGGTATTGTTAACACTTTGAATTTTTCCAAGAAAGTCCGAGGGCAGACAATAGGATTTGTACTGTGACATGTAGGGGTTCATATTAAATACATTGATTGTTTGACTGGTTTTCATTGTGCCAAGTCTAGTAGAACACTGCCTTCGGAAGTGATTTCCCAATAGGTTTCATATTGCTTTAGTGAGATTAGTTCAAGACTCTCAGCCTATGCATGGGCAAATATACACTCTAAACACACACTCACCGCACGTACTATACTCATATCCTGTATGCCAGACAAATCCAGTACAATGATACCAGGTGTTTTAGCAAACATATCTTCGGTTATACCATTCTCAAATAGTTGCAAATCATGATCTAGGGTTTGCATGGTCAACTCATACAATGTTCAATAGGATTTATCAAAAGATAGATTGTGGAGCGGGATGCCGTTTACTTTGCACACAAGAGATGAAAGTCCAAACATTTCGAACTTATGTGGGCATCCAGTCCACGATCCTATTGCACTAGCGCTTTTTACAAATTCAAAAGCGAGCTTTGACGGAATTTCACCATTGATAAAGGATGAGTCAGTGAAGGTGCGTGACCCCATGGCAATATGACATTGATTGGTAATTGTATGAGGAGCAAGTAGTTTAAAATTATTTCCACTGCCTCTCAGTTTTTCCACTGCGAAAGCAACAGAACTCATGACCTGTTGTTTGCGTACATGAAGTATTGCCAAGGTGAGGGAGAGAGTTACATCAGGATTGGCAGCAAGTTCTTTTCTCAATATGAAATTGGATGGTGCAAGCGTTAGTTTTATATCCACTTTAATATTGGGTGGTAGCCATTGTGGTAAATTAAATATTTCATGATATATTTTTCCAACTTGATGTAATTCACTAGTTGTAGAATTTTTAAGTGCATCTCTACTATCAGTATTAGTAAGACATTCATATCTATTGGAGGTGCCTCTCAATTCCTTGTATGACTTGGGTGTCAACAACATGAATTGCATGTAGGTTGTATACGTTGAGAGATTGCTGCTTCTACTCTCCAATATGCCATTGATGTAGAAGTTAATTTGATGAAATAGATTAAGTAGTATAAAGTTTTCATAGGATATTCCATCGGCCCGAAGCGGCAATGTATTATCGGATTTCCAGACTTTCACTTGTAAATCTATAAATGTTGAAGACATGTCCATAAAGTAGTCTTCATTGGAAAAAATTTGAAATTGGATATTATCAGAGAGTGGTTGTTGTGGATAAAACTGTTCATAGTATCCAAGCTTGACGCTCACATCTACATTTTCTGCATTGAATAGATTCAATGATGAGGTGATTGAAGGTTGAAAATCCTTATGTGGTAGGTAGGACATCTTAAGAGAAGAAATCTAGTTTCGATCTAATAATTCTCTTCCAAGGGCTTCTTCTTCTGTTTACAGTACGTGTGGGCTTTTTCCTTCTTTTATTTGACAAGAGGGATGATGTCTTTCGTTTCCGACCTGAGTGGAGACTGATGACTGATGCATTGTTTCTCGACCTTTTTAAACCTTCTCCATTTTGTTTTAATCTCTCGCCAAGGGCTCGCGCATTTGACCTGAGATTTTCCGAAGCACTTTTTTTAAAATCCTTGCCAGAGCTCCAATCGTATAGTGTAGAGGATGCAAAATCTGTTGCAGCCGGTAAAATATATTTTCTAGCCAGAGGTAGTGCAGAGGGAGCTTGGAAAACCAACTGCCAACCGTAGCCAGACATTGACGAGCGACCTTTGTAATAGTCCATTCCATTGCCCGCTTGTCTTGGGCCAAGAGTATTAACATAGCAGTCAATATCAGGACAAATGAATATCACTTTTCTATTAGACATCTTGTTGTTGTCGTTGAAGGATGGGCCGAAAATGGCATGTAATCACAGACAAACCTTTTGAAATTGCTATGGCATCACCCAATTCAGTTCTTAGAATTAACTGAAAGAGTTACAAATGGGAAGTGTTTATGGGACTATATTGAAGATGATTTATATTGTTGCGACGAATATGTTGTGGATCGGTATTTTGTTCCAGAAATAACAAGTAGGAGCCGTGGAAATCATGGACTCAGGATGTTTCCACGAAAGAGGTATAGAAATATATACCGGTGTGCGTGGAGAAGGTAACCGGGAGTCAGAGAATCCGCAATTAGTGTTTCCGGCTATACTACTGGTGAGGATATTGAGCTTATAGCCAAGAACATTTTTTATGTAATCATTGAGAATAACCTTGTCATCGCCAGTAGGTGAACTAACATAGATCTTACCCTCCTCCTTTGAATAATTGAAATGAAAAGTTCCTCTTTTAAGACCAAAAATTCTTTTATTAATAGAACGACATAAATCATGCCTACAGGTGATTTCCTCTTAAGGTAATTCAATATATGGATAATTCATCCAATTGATTTTTTGAATTTGTTCTTGATCACTTGAGGATGATTGTGGTGGCCAATCATGGGGTCTAATTTTTATTTCATATTTACGATCTTTTCTCAGGATGTCGTAGGTATTTTTGAGAATACAGTCGACAAGAGCCACTTCATACTTTCCCTCGTCGAATTTGATGGTGGGGGAGAGTTTCGTCCAAAAATCACTTGTTCTATTCAAGTCATTGTAGAGAGGATCAGAAACATTGGACATGAAAGTCACATAGAAACCATTGGGCATTGCCAATGTCTTCAGCGCTGACACAAGAATCAAAATCTGAGTTGTATCCTAGCCAGCAAACAAGCAACTGTCTCTTGCCCCTACGAGTACGACTCTTTAATATCTTTTCAATTTGATAAATTTCACTACTGTTTCTATTTTTTTGTAGTTCATATTCATCAAAACCGCTGAGAATCTCTTCATCTTTGCTGTCTCGCAGTCGATACGTCATGGGTTCTGTGTCCACGATTTTGGACACTTTAAAAAGTTCGGTGCTCCATAAATAATTCCCTTTTTCAAAAATATTGGCGGTTCTATTAATTCGAACAGTATCACCAACATTGAGTTTCTTCTTCACATTTTTTTCTTTTTCACCATTGGAGTATTGCTTTAGAAAAGCATCAAATGTATTTTCACTGTAATGAACTTCCTGAGGGCTTGAGTTGGACAGAGATCGATGAGGTCGATGGTTATATATCCGCATGATTTTATCTAAATCATGAATAAAAGCAGATGTATTTTTTAGTGTACAATATCTTGAAATTAATAGACCAATCGTTCTTATTTATCGTTCAACCAATGCAGCCTTTATCGGGCTGTGACTATGATAAAGTGTTGTATTATATTTCAATAGAACCTTTTGCACATGGGGATTAACAAATTCACTGCCACGATCTGATTGAATTTTTCTATAGCAATCCTGTTCAAGAATACTTTCAATGGCCCGAGCAACTTCAACACCTGTCTTTGACCGTAATGGAATGGCATAGGCATAGCGACTAAAGACACTGATTGCCACCAGAATATATTTGTTGGGTGCATTGTGACGCCGTTGAATTGCGTCTAAAGTTAAAAGATCCGTTTGCATTACATGCAGAGGGAAAAAGGCTTTAGTTTGTCGATATTGTTTGCCACGAAGCCTGTGATTCCGATGCAGTGTGTAACTCGGTTTATTCTCTAGATACTCTTTTGCTTTTTTTTTAATGTGCTGCCGGATACAACTTTAGAAAGGGTTTTGGGAGAACTTAAACTTCCCGCTTCACCAATATTTTCATAGACACCTTTCAGAACTTCATCCATTTTGAACGCAAACACGTAGTGTAATATCCACTCCCCTTTTGCGCACTGGAGGGTGAATCAATTCGTCTTCGCTTTTGACTAGCAGCCACAGGTGTTATAAAATCATTGCGGCTGCTGCTGCTGCTAGTATTTTCAAATATTGAACCTTCTCCTTTTTTAAATGGTGTTGGCGTTGTTGGAGGACTATATTCTCTTAGTTTCTTTAGAATTTGCTTATTGCCAATTAGACTTTTGGAGAAGTTTGATACATTTAGAAAACTGTATAGATTATTGTCAAATGATAAAAGTCCTTTACGATTCGTCACCATATCACAAATTAAATCAACTAGATTATAACTTTTTCCCTGAATTATAATTCGTTTCCCTGCGCTGTCCACTTGATTTTGATGATCATCACCAGTGTCTACTCTGAGATAAGAGAAGACTTTTTTACTCTGTTCTCGATATGTCAGTGGCAACAGGTTTCCAATTTTTGATACAATTGAATTCAATTCCTTCTCCTTTGATTGCGCTGCTTCAGAATCTTGAGATAATTTCTGTTTAGAGGGATCTTTAAAAGTGACAGTGGCGAGTCTCTCACAATAAGGTCTGTGTCTGTCCACACGTCGCAATGCATCTTGAAGTAAAAGCAGTTTTTTGTCATCGGCAATATTCTCATCATTAATGAATTTGCTTAGATTGTCTTTAAAATGTTCGACGGGCGAGAGGACAAGTTGAAATGGTGTCAATTTATAGGGTTTAGCCATTCTCTCTCTAGAGAAAACTGTTTACAAGTCCTGCAATTATTGGCAGTAAAAGTGTGAAAAAGCTACCGCCCGCTTGAAGGAGACGTTTTCTTTCAAAAATTCTTCCCTTGTTTTTACAAGCCAAGGCGCGTACAGTGGAACGATGTTGCTTTGTCTGTTGTCTAACACCTTCTGGCAGTTGAACATTGCCTGCCCTCGGTTAAATTTAAACAAAGTTCAGATATTAGATTAATGAAATCATTGTCAACACTATGTTTGAGTATGACCTTCCTGAGTGGAGGTTTTGAAGTGCTTAAAATGGAAAATATATGCCGTTGTTCGTGTAGTCTCTTCAGTGTCATAATACCAACTAATAGCCTTTTCTACTGTTCACCGGAAGATATACTGTAATTTCATTGTCGAAAATGTCTGTGACTACACGTAGATCCTCGGGTCTGCTCTGATTAAGATCCAGCAAAATGTAACCATATGATTTATTAGTCGCCTGAGTGTATGCAGACAGCAGAAATTTAGGAGCGCCGGGTTAAATCTGTTTATTCAGGGTTTTTACTGAGCGAGAATCACGAACAACTTGATAGATAATATAGATAGTGCAATTCAAAGCAAGGGTTAGCAAGCATTTGCTCTGATGAAACAGATTGTGTAGAACTAGGGTTATGGAAATGTGTTCATGGTTGGTGCGAACGGTGAACAGCTGTAGCATTTCCTGTGAGAACTGTTCAATGGATTCAGCCAAATCATCAATATTCAGCCACGAGTTCGGTTCAATTGAAAACATCAAGTCCCCGTATGAATTGTATTGGTATGGTTGTGGCAATAGCTTTCATTTGATCATAGGACTCCTGCCAAATACTATAGCAATAATAAATTTTCTTTGGTTTTTCGAAAAACATTTTCTGACAATTTTGAATTATTTTAGCTAAAAGTGTTGTTTTCCCCGACATTGAGGGACCACATAGAAACGATCTGAAGGGTGTTTTAAATAGATACATGCTGCTGCTGTTGTTGTTGACAACAGTCGGACTACAACTAATTGTAAATCATACGTGTCCAATGAATAAGTAGTAGTAATAAAATTCCCATAGATCTATCTAGTACAAGAACAACAAAAAAACAATATTTCATGTTCATTTATTCAACATGAAAACTCTATTTGTTCAACATGAACAACAACAACATAAGAATAACACTTGTTCAACAAGAACAACAACAAAAAAACAGTGACACTTGTTCAACATGAAAACTCTATTTGTTCAACATGAACAACATAAAAAAACACTATTGTACATGAACATGAACAACAACAACAACACTTATTGTCTTAAAAAAAACACTTTTTGTCCAGCAAGAACACTTTATGTACATTAGCACAGTAGCACACTGATTGTACAACACATGAAAAAAAACACTTAAAAATTGATAGCACAGTTGAACATTATGAATTTAAAAGGGGACCCCCCCCCCAGGGTCGCGGGGGCCGAAGATCGGCCGTGGGCGGGACCCCCCAGCCCCCAGGGGCGGCTGCGGGCGGGACCCTCCACCCTCCGGGAGCCGTGGGGGCGAAACAGTATACAATAGTCGTCGTCACTGCTGCAGGTTAGGTTGGGTCAGTGGTGGGTTAGATTAGTTTAGTTAATTTATGAACGGGTTGGGTGGTTGGGTTAGTTAATTTATGAACGGGTTGGGTGGTTGGGTTAGTTAATTTATGAAAGGGTTGGTGGTGGTTAGTGGTTGGGTTAGGTTAGTTGGTTAGTGGTTAGGCTAATTTATCCAGACCAAGTTGATTGCGATAGTCTCTGCATTCAACTCGGTCTGAAATACGGTAGTGGCCACGAGGCAGCATACTTACACCATTCTCGAGCACATAGACTTTGTCGGATATACACGACATTGCATTCTTTTCCACTCTCACAGTATAATTTCTATACTGTAGAGAGCGAATTGCAAGCAATTGTGCTCTCGGCACTAGGCTACTTTCTACACAGTCTCTGTACACGCTCATGTTGAAATTGCTCTTTACAAAATGTGTAGGCACCCCTTTACACACCTGCTTTTCATCCCCAGTGTGAGTTTCAACGCAACAAACCTTAGGACCCGGGAACACCCCCCTGGATATCAAATCACTCCCCGTCTCTGATTTTAACATTAGTAGTTGGTTGGGGGCTTGACGTTTCACCAACTCGGGGTAGAGGGATGGATTCCAGTTGGTGAAATCCATCAGCGAGCTGATGTGTTCCCCATTTTCTAAATCACCCAATAAATCCTCAGTTTTTACCTTTAGCAGCAGAGAATCTGTATCCCCATAGTAAACTTGAACCTCCCCCTCCCGTGGCCATTGCACCTTGCACACATTGTAAAAAAACGACAACATGAGCTTTTGTACTCGACAACATGAGCTTTTCAGTACTTGAAATTTCCAAAATTTGAAGTACTGAACTACCTCCTGCTATATTCTTGTTCAGTACCACATTTCTCTTTTTCCTGTCTAGAAGAACCATGCCAGCCTCTATGCTCGTGAACGATGTAAAATTGGGGTCGGCAATAATCGGTGCACACTTTAAAGGGTCAGTCATAGCGTCATAGTAAGATCTGTTCCGTATGTTTACAACAATTTCGCCAATCACTGGATTTCAAATAAGTTTGTACATTTCCTTCTCTACTCTGGAGTTTGCCCTTGAATTTTTATAAGCAAAAGTGTCAATAAGCGTTTTTAAGTATGGTTTCTGATTTAATTGCAGGACGTCATGTATTTTGGTGATCTTGAAACCATTGTTCAACATCCAGTGCAAAAGCACATGGTGAACAACGATATTCTCCTTAGGGTCCAAATCAGCAATCAGTTTTTGCTTAGAGGGGGTGCAGTGCATCCCCATATCCTCAAACAGTGATCGATTGTAGGGGCTGAATGAGTCCCTGCTCACGGGTCGATTGATACAGGGAAAAACAAAATCTCTGACTGAATCGTGAAGCGCCAGTGGAATATGCCCGTCAATTTCAAAAAACCATCCTTGTGACCCATTGTCCTCGACGGTGGTAATGTCGGGGAACTCACAAGGATTCTCAAACAATTTAAAGTTCCCACACGGCAATGAGTGGTGAGACATTGCCGAAGGTTAAAATAAGTTCATGTCCAAGAACACTGCGTTTGCCTTTCCACCGTTGTTGCTGTTTTTTCCGCTCGGATCCGTTGTAAAGAGAAGATCGCCATGAAATAAATACCCTCCCCTCATTGCACGCTCTACAAAAAGGTGCTGATCTACATCGGTGATTAGGCCTATTTCCTCCCTACTAATTTTTAAAATCAAGTCCATCACCAAATGAGGCGTGGAAAAATAATAACCTATATCTAGCCCGAACTCTGAATAGATTTAGTCTTTTTTCTTGCAGACTATATACAACTGAGTTAAAACATCACTGGTCTAGTACGGTCTATAATTCTACCGCCTGTTTCAACAATTCCCCTTAGCCCGCTCTTTGTTGGCAAACACAAAGTCCTTGGCTTTGCATTAATTGTTGGTAAATGAATTGTAAAAATCATCAATTGGAGGTAGTTTCACCTCGCTTAAGTGAGTGCCAGAACAGTAATAGTCGTATGCGTATACACCTTTACAGGTTAATAGGTCATACATTTCACTGTCTGGAAAGTGCTGTTTAAGAAAAGGAAAGCTATCAAAATTGTCGCTTTTCTGCACTTGAATCAATTGACTCAATGCCTTGGGAAAAAAACTAAAGGAACCTAAAAACCTGATTTTATTCCAACACGTATGCCCATTATTTACTACCTGCCATTTCAGCTCGAGAAGCAACAACCTCTCGGCCGATTTGGGAATAATGTTATAGGTAAATGAATTATTTACACAAGGACTGTCTACTCCCCCTCCCTCCCTGTGCATACGTGCCAGTGCCGGTAAAATAAATTTTAAATCATAATTTGCATTGTGGATAAAAACTGGGATAAAAAACTGCTGGCTAACATTTAAGTTACACGATTGATGCGCTACCCCTCTAAAATTACTACCCCCGAAGGATCTTTCCTGCCAACAGTGATTATGGTCTCTGACTTTTCCCCTCCCCCCTCTCGTCCCTTTAGTCCCCTTATCCTCCTCTTCAAACTCCCCCTTACAAACCCAACATATTTTTTGATTTTTAATCGCAAGACGATCCTCTGCAGAAAACACCATAGGATAATGTGTATTTCTCAAACAAGAAATAGCGCCATTAGCTGTGCCAATTAATTTAGTCAGTGCCTTGATCATGAACTCTCCCTCATCCAATGTTTCTACTATCTCTAACTACTGCATGGTGTTAGAACTGTCTCTTTGGGCGGTGGCATAGGACACTGCAATAGCTTGATGTTCCTTGATTCGGTTTGGAAATCCAGGATCGTTAGCTTCCTCCAGCTTAGCTTCACAATCCAAACATATTTTGTTGCTCTTGAGGAGGGTATTTCGGCAATATTTGAAACATAAGATGAACCTATCCTCTGAAACTGTTTTTACTGACTGGTAGCCATGCCGTCTACAATACTTCATATGATCCCGTAGTTTTATATCGCTACGGAATTGTGACAGGCATGTCGGACAATAGAAACGTACCCACATTTTCTGACCCTCCTCCAGAACTCTACTGATGTCTGTAATTGGGTTAAAATGGCCAATTAAAATGGCTAGGTCACTAGATGGTGGTGTGTACAACTGCCAAACCCAGTGTTTGACCAATTCAATTGACGGGCCCCTTACAGGGAAAACCATCTCCTTCTTTTTTGAACAAACCCCATCCTCAAATTCAGTTTCATACTGAACCACAGTAACACCGATATTTAAATGGCCATGGGCCCTTTCAAAAATATCAATGGATCTTAGAGTTACTGCGTATTTTCCCTCTAAACAAGTGAAACCTACAATGTGGAAATTGGACCCCTCCTTCCCATGTACAGCCCAATCGTCTAAATTGGTCTTGGTAGCGTCATCTGCTAGAGACTGAAATGCTGATATGAGGAAAGCGTACTTGAAACATTTTTGATCTGTTTCAAAACAGATTCGCTGGACACCATGACAACCTACTAAATCTAGATTATATTTTAAAACTGTATCCCTATCATACCCCCCACCTGCCCCCCTCTTAAAATATAATCTTTCTTAAATTAAGAAATATTAACACTTAAATTTTCAACATAAAGAACTACAGACCCGCTCCCATTTTCATTATAATTCTCGAGATGCGCAAAATATGACCTATCCACTCGGAAAAGGCACCCTCAAAATTCTCTAAATTTGGATAGATCACACGTATCTCGGTGTGTACATAATGGTGGTAAACTTCACTTTTTCCCTCATTTAAATAAAGCACATTTAAAACAATTGAAACCTTAATTGAATCCCTACCACCCCACAATTGAATTTGGTTCTCCAGCAGTGCACGAATTCTATCTACATAGTCATGCACAATTTCTACGGGGTCAAACACAAAATTACCCCACAAAATCGAATTAAAAGGGTCTCCAAAAGTTGTAGTGTAGACAGCTATTGCATTTAAAATTATTTTGGTAACAGAAATTCGGGAAAAGTCGTAAATTGAATATTATCCCCCTCCTCCCCCTCCCCCTCGTGTATATTATTATCAACACCCCCTCCGCCTCCACATTGTTCAATAATAGGGCTATGGGAATCCACTTCATTCGATTGAAGTGGAAGTAGGAAATCGGGAGCTAGAGGAGGAGGATTCCCTGTTAATTCCCGGGTAAAATCATTTAAAAGCTGTAATGTGTTTGGTCTTAGCAAAGGTAAATCCCCCTGCTCAACTGCGCTATAATCAACATTTAAAAAATCAGCTAAAAACTCATCAGTGTTATCTGGAATATCGTTAATGATATCGTTCCATGTTGAATTGTTGAGGTAGTCCACAGACGCGTCTTCTTCTCCAACTGACGAGCAGGGGGGAGATGGTGAGTATGGGACCAATGCAACCTATAAATGAAAAATAGCTTATTTTCAAAGTGTCTAAATCACCCCTATTGTTTTTTTTTAAAAATTGGATTATTATTTAAAACACGCTTAATAGTAGTAGCATATACACTACTTAATATATTCTAAAAGTTCCAACTTAACTAAAATCTAAAAGATGACATAGAAGGTTTTGATTTTGTTCAAACAAGTCCCCCCCTCAATTTCTACTATTTATTGCTCCCCCTCCGAGCCGGGCCAGAGGGCCACTGCAGCGCTTCCCGCGGCGCTTCCCGACCCATGGCACTTCCCGGGCCCACCGGCGCTTACCGGGCCCTGCGGCACTTCCCTGCCGCCACAGGGACCACCCCCCTTCTTGTATACAATAAACTATAATATTCTAGTGAAAAAACAGCAACATTTTGAGATAAAAAGAATCTAGTTCTATGCCAAGTAATTGACTAGAAATTAAAGAAAAATATTATTAGGAGATATCCAAGAGATATCGAAAATGCCTACAGTGGGGCCAGAGAAAATAGCAAAGATTAGAAAAAAAAGAGTTATATATTTCTATAAGTTATGTAAAAAAAATGCTCACATTTGCGTATTCTGGCTGTATTTGAGTGCCTGAAGGTCCTGGCGAAGCATGCTGGACCTCCTGACCTTGTGTAGGTGGGGCAGCTCTTGAAGGCAACGCATGACGGAGAGTGAACGGGCCGACGGCGTTACATTCTTGTACCAATGTGGCAGCAGGGTTCTCCAAGCAGTGGCTGGCGAGCTGTGGGGCTGCCTACCCTCCCTTGCTCTCTTTGATGGAGGGGCCGCAATACATTCTTCATAATTTGCCTTGAAAGAAGAGAAAAAAGTTAGTATCGAAATAATTTTCCCCTTTTTCACAGAATAAAAATTAGTACGCCCATAACCTAGCCATAATTTTGTCTAGAAAATAGTTATCACAATGAAGTCCCCCCTCCCCCCTTTTCAGCAATGTCCTAAAAATATTTGTTAGCAATTATTTTTGGGAAATAACTTGTTTCACTCCTCCAAATACAGGTTGCGTAGGCTTGCGCTTCCCGGCCGCCACAGCGATCGCCCCCCCTCCCCCATGTATACGATAAACTATAATATTCAATTTTGAAAAAAAACAGCATTTTGAGATAAAAAAAATCTAGTTCTATCAGTAATTCAGGCTAGAAATTAACGAAAAATATTATTAAGAGATAACGAAGAGATAGCGAAAATGCCTACAGTGGGACAGAGAAAATTCTAAAAAAAGATGGAAGAAATAGGTAGAAAGCACAGGTGAAAATGCTCACATTTGAAAATTCCAGCTGTATTTGGGTACCAGATGCTCCTGGCAGAGCATGCTGGAGGGCAACCTCCTGACCTAGCGTAGATGGGGCAGCTATTAAAGGTCCATGGAGAGCAGCCATCCACAAGCTCTTTAATTTTCTACCTGGTTGCATTGGAGCCTGCGTGAATGGGACTTGGACAGGCACCACTTGTTTGGGTGGCTTCGACCCGTGACCATATTGCTTAACTGTCGCCTTCGCAGGGGCGGTCTCGCCCTCTCTTGCTCTCTTCGATAGAGAAACCGAAATGCATTCTTCACAATTTGCCTTAAAAGAAGAGAAAAAAGTTAACATCGAAATAACTTTCCCCTTTTTTACAGAGGGAAAATTAGCACTCCCATAACCTAGCCACAATTTTGGATAGAATGCATACATAACAATGAAGTCCCCCCTCCCCCCTTTTCAGCCATGTCCTAAAAATATTTGTTAGCAATTATTTATGGGAAATAATTTGTTTCGCTCTTACATAGAATATATAATTACAATGTCCTAAATATCTATATTAATATTTCAGACAATTAGTTCTCAGCTATTTCAGACAATACAGAATTACGCAAAAGAATTTGAAACCTAGATTGGCTAAAACTGCTAATGTAAAACAAAACAGGAAAAGGGTGCCAAACTATTTATAACCTCGCGGAGAGCTTATGTCAAAACATAGTGGCATAATGAATAAGAATTGACAGAAGACAGTTGTCACTTTAGATCACAATACAGAAAGCAAGAATTTATCGAAGCAATAGAATTATTTCAATTGAAAGAATAATCGTTGTAAAAAAGGAGGGGGTTTTGAGGAGGGTTAGGTTTATGTGGTAAAAAGAAGATATTTTATAATTTCTAGTGAGTATAAAGATAGCATGGTGGAGTTTGTATTAGAGTGGGGGGGATTTACATAAATATACTGGAGGGTGACCAAGGAAAATAATTTTATTTTGAAAATAAAAATGAAAATGTACTAACATTGTTAATCATTGTAGACGAAGTTTTCTTATCAATAATATTCATTGTTGTTTCCATTGTGTCACAATACTTTCTGATAATTTAATCACAACGCATGTCCATTATATACGAAATACCAAGGGCGAATTGTTATGTAATGGGAAAATGATATGTAAGCGAGCCTCTGATTGGTCTAGAAGGAGATGTAACCGAGTCTCTGATTGGTTTAGAAGGAGACACGTGATCTTGTTTCCTATTCCTGGATCTTAACATTCTCCCTTAGCGTGCACTTGGACGAACAACAACAACAAATAAATCGACCTTGTAAATTTAGTTCCCCTAGATCAATACAGTCCCCTAGCGATTATGTAAATCATTCCCAGTGTCGTTACACTTGGCTAAACAACAACAACAACAACAAATAAATCGACCTTGACATTATCCATCAGATATTAATAAACCATGAAGAAATGGAGTCCCGTTCGACGTTAGAGTCAATTGTAGATGATAGCATGGTGTTCGTTCAGTATTCAATGCCCATCCATTTCCCCTAGGGAGGCTATGCCATAAATGGTGCCCCCCGTCACGAGCTCATGAGGTTAGGCTAGGTTACGCAATCAATTTCTCGGAAACGTGTTCTCCCTGGGGACTCCATGCCCATATATGGTGTGGGATCGGGACTGACAGCACAGGTGTTCTCCTTAGGGACTATGCCCATATATAGACCCCCGTCGGCATTAAGCTAAATTGTAGATGGCAGCAGGGGTGAGGGGTGGGAGTCGGACCCCCCTTTCTACTGCTATGCATTCTTAACATAAATAATTAGCAAAATTTGTAGTTTTTTTCATCAAGCATTACTGCATACAAAACTTCAAATACTGTATCACAAAATTCGTCAGTTATCTGGGTAAAAACTTTGAATGTAACTTTGAACTTAGAACCTTAATTTTTTCATAATGCCCTTGGCTTAAATCTGTTTTGTCACCTTTAAAACAGTTGAAATGGGAGACTTTGATATTGCTAGTTTTTTTTGGCTCTTTTGGATTCCTAAAAAGCCTTCTTGTATTAAAAACTGGTTTTTAATAACAATTAAAAAAAAAGCATTTTAAAGTTTTTTTTGGCTTATTTATATAATATATGTCATGTAGGCTAAGCCTGAACTGCTGCTTTTTTATTGCTTTTGGCTGCTCTTTTGGATATTATTAATTTTTTCTTTTGGGGATTCATTCCAAATTATAAAGTGATAAATACCTAATATCAGCCAAATAATGAACTGCATCTAAAAGGAGTAAATTTATCAAATTGGAAAATACATGATGAACACTTCACATGAGAACACTTCAATTACAATGAAACAAAAAACAGATAATGCTTTATTCGGTATGAAGAAAAATTAAGTGCCAGCTATTTTCTTAGGTAAAAAATGAAAAGCTTCTCCGTTTTAAATGTAATTAAATGAAGTAATATGCAGACTGAAGTAGCTCCAGGAAAATGTTCAGATTTTCATCCTAGTTCATCACTTTTAATCCAAGCAAAATGCTGGGACACTTAGCATCAGTTATTGTGTTTAAGATTTGATTTCCAAATTCTCACAAAAATTACCAAATTTAAGAAAGTCGCAACAATAAGTCACCTGTAGTCAAAATACTCAAAGACTCCTCTTTGATCCCCAACCAGGCTCAAAGCTTCTGCTATGGCCATGGAAATCTCAAAAGAGTTTCTTTTTAAAATGGCTTTCAAGCGTAGTTAGGGATATTTAGCCTTTTTTGCTTTTTTTTCAAAGCTTTGAAAAAAGTGCTATAATATTCCAAATGTTACATTTGTTATATTTGTGCATATTTTTGGTAATCATTTGAGGGTGATCGAATTTTTTAAACCCCTGTAGATACGTAAGAACGTTGCAACATCTAGTACCCTGAGGTCATAAGTAGGGACGCATTATTACATACAGAAGGGGCACAATATATGGGCATAGAATCATTCTAAGTGTATTGATTCACTAACAGGTCAATAACACCTCTTTCAAGGTCAATTTGTTTGTTGTTTCTAAGCGTATTGATCGACTCTAACTTGACTAGGTCACTTGTCTCTTTCTAAGCCAATCAGGGATTCGGAATATTAACGGGACAAGATTGCAGTGAATATAAGGAAAGCATTTTTGTTGTAGTTCTTATTAGTGTGAGAATAGAATTCAAGGAGTAAGAACAGTTTGACTTTACTCATTAGGATATATTTGTAATAATGAGTGGAATCTTTACACTCTTAGAAGTTGATAGTGGAGTTGGTAGCAATGATACAAGAGCACCAAACATTGCGGTGGAAATCACGAGAGGATCCCGGCTTTGTCTGGAATAGGATGAAGTATTTGCAAGATATGTGATATCCTTGAGCAACTTTAAAATGGAGGATCAATTATGCTTCGCTGCAAAAGTGGATATAGCGCATGTGAATAGACTTCAATGTGCTTTAAGTGCATTAGCGAAGCATATCGAAGACAATGTGCTGTATCGTTAATTCTAAAAGTGTAATATTATTGTTGTAATTATGCAATAAAATTGTTTCGAAATCGAAAATGTTCCCTTTCTTTTTGTTAGAATAAGTAGAACGAATCATTGTCAGTCTAGAGTCAACAGTGAGAGTGATAGGATCAAAAAATGCATAAATTTGAGAAAGAGAGAATTAGATTGAATCTGGTGATTATGGAAAAAAAATTTGATTCTGGATGATTATTTTCTCGAGTTATCCCTTCAACGGAAGATATTCTCACAGGGAACACTCGACAATATAATGAAAACTGATTCTCCCCCATTGGACTATTGTATGAAATTTTACGATGTGACTCATATTCTTATACTCAATTGATTGATATATTAATTGGAACAAAGCAGAATAATATCGTGGATATACTTTTGAAAACATTGCCATAGATTCAATGTAGATGGCTCCCCCATTTGAAAAAGGTAGCGTCACAGAGTTACTCCTCTCCCATTCATCTCTCTGAATTTATCAAACGAGGATCGGTCTTTTTTTAGCGGTAAGAGAGTTGACATCGGAAACCAAAAATGTTTTATATATCCCCGCTATGAATCTACACTCTTGGCAGCTGGACATCATGCGAGAATCATAAAATAATTGACTAGTAATATGAAAAGTGTAGATTATGTAACCCATTTAAATTGCATAGAGGCTATACAGGACAAATTAAAGGATGTAATTCATGTCTTTAAGATACTTCTGAGTCTAGACTTGGAGGGGAAATATTCTCCAATTGTCACTATGACAAATGTGATCTGTGGGAGAATACTTATCCTGGTATGATTGGAGAGAATCCCAAACTTGGTTTTAGTTTATTTTTACGAGATTGGTATCGCCGTGGATTTAAATTATTTTGGGAAGAAGAATCTGGTCTACAATTAAACTGTTGGGGTAACAAGGCAATTTGGTTTCTACGTCATCGTTGTGAGGACACTGCCTGTTATGACTATAAACCTAGTGATTTTTATTTGGCAGTTACCGAATGTGATTCACCATTTGAAAACACTATATGTGATATTGCTTCAAATAGACAGATTGAAACACGTGCATTTCACAATATGAATGCAAATAGTATCATTGACTATACAAAGATATATCACAAGAGTGAAGTTACACTATGCTGTAGAAAATATGACCCTGACTTTGCAGCCGATCAAGATCAATATGCAGTGAATTCAAATGATGTAACAGCATTTGTGGTTCACCACAGTTGCCTATACACCGAAGAAGAAGAAATCTAAAGTGAAGAATAAAGACATTATTGTATACATTTTTCATTTATTAATAAACAAATTCACAAATATTTTTAAGCACTTTACTCGTAGGGCACTAAAATCAATATTATACAGGTCAGAGAGGATATTTTCCAACATAAAGTCGTTCAGACTTGGACTGTCTACATAAATGTTGAAAAACTGCTTGTAAGTATAGCCGCGACATCGGAACACAAAATATAGTAGTGCATGGAAGCCACAGCTTTTAGTCGTCAGATCCTGCACTCTCTTCCGATTTTGAATAATAGTTTTCCCACTGCTTTCAATATACTTGCTGATGTGTGGAGTGTAGAATGTATAGGGTAGGCCAAGAGGATCAAAAATTCAATTGTCTTCTTTGTTTGAAAGATTCACAATCATTGACCCGTCTGCACAGTCGACGGACTGCTATTAACATTGATTAGGGTATTGTTGGCTCCTTGAAATTTTCCAAGGAAGTCCGAGGGCAGACAATAGGATCTGTATTTGGACATGTAGGTGTCCATATTAAATACATTGATTATTTGACTGGTGTTAATGGTGCCAAGTCTAGAGGAACACTGCCTTCGGAAGTGATTAACCAATAGGTTTCAAATTGATTTAGCGAGATTAGTGCAATACTCTCCGGTAATGGGTCGGCAAATGCACATTCTAAATGCACACCCCCGTACGTACTATACTCATATCCTGGGTGCCAGACAAATCCAATACAATGATACCATGTATTTTAGCAAACTTTTCTTCGGTTATCCCATTTTCAAATACTTGTGAATCATGATCTAGGGTTTGCATGGTCAACTCATACAATGTCCTACAGGATTTATCAAATGATAGATTGTAGAGTGGGATTCCATTTACTTTGCAGACAAGAGATGAAAGCCCAAACATTTCAAATTTATGTTGGAATCCACTCCACGATCCTATTGCACTAGCGCTTTTTACAAATGCCAAGGCTAATTTTGAAGGAACTTCGCCATTGCTAAAGGATGAGTCGGTGAAGGTACGTGAGCCTGTGGCAATATGACGTTGATTCGTAATTGTATCAGGAAAAAGTAGTTTAATATTATTTCCAATGGCTCTCAGTTTTTCCACTGCCAAACCAACAGAACTCATAACCTGCTGTTTGCGTACATGTAGTATTGCTGAGGTGAGGGAGAGAGTTACATCAGGATTGGCAGCAAGTTCTTTTCTCAATATGAAATTGGATGGAGCGAGCGTCAATTTTATATCCACTTTAATATTGGGTTGCAGCCATTGGGGTATATTAAATATTTCATGATATATTTTTCCTAACTAGATGTAATTCACTAGTTGTAGCATTTTTAAGTGCATCTGTACTATCAGTATTAGTAATATATTCATATCCAGTGGAGGTGCCTCTCAATTCCTTGTATGACTTGGGTGTCATCAGCATAAATTGCATATATCTTGTATAATTTGAGACATTGTTGCTTGTGCTCACCAGCGTGCCATTTATGTAGGCACTGATTTGACGAAATAAATTATGTAGTATACAATTTTCATAAGATATTCCTTCGGCAAGAATTGGCAATGTATTATCAGATTTCCGGACTTTCATTCGTAAAGCTATAAATGTTGAAGACATGTCCATAAAGTAGTCTTCATTGGAATAAATTTGAAAGTGAATATTATCGGAGAGGGGTTGTTGGGGATAAAATTGTTCGTAGTATCCATGTTTTACACTCACATCAACATTTTCTGCATTGAATAAATTCAATGAGAAAGGGATTGAAGGTTGGGAATCCTTATACGGTAGATATGACATCTTAGGAAAAGAAATCTAGTTTCGATCTAAGAATTCTCTTCGTGGGGCTTTTTTAGTGCTTATTGTACGTGTCGACTTTCTCCTTCTTTTCTTTGACAAGAGTGATGTCTTTCGTTTCTGACCTGAGTAGAAACTCATGAGTGGTGCACTGTTTCTGGACCTTTTTAAACCTTTTCTATTTTGTTGAAATTTCAATTTTTCATCAAGGGTTCGAGCACTGGACCTAAGATTTTCCGAAGCACTTTTTTTAAAATCCTTGCCAGAGCCCCAATCGTATAGTGTAGAGGATGCAAAATCTGTCGCAGCCGGTACAATATATCTTCTAGCCAGAGGTAGTGTGGAGCGAAATAGCTTAGCAAAGCAACTGTTAAGACCATAGCCAGACATTGACGAGCGACCTTTGTAATAGCCCATTCCATTACCCTGTTGTCTTGGGCCAAGAGTATTAACATAGCAGTCAATATCAGGACAAATGAATACCATTTTTCTATTAGACATCTTGCTGTTGAACACCGACACAAATGGGTCGAAAATGGCATGTAATCACAGCCAAACCTTTTGATATTGCACGAGGATCGCCTAATTCAGTTCTTAGTGTTAACTGACAGAGTTCCAAATAGGAAGTATTCACGGGAATATACTGAAGATGCTTTATGTTGTAATGGTGAATATGTTCATGATTGGTTTTTCGTTCAAGAACTCGTAGGAGGGGAACATTGCTATTGCCAACCCTGGAAGTTTCCACAAATGAAGCTAAGAGAAATATACAAGTGTCCGTGGAGAAGGCAGGTGGATAGTCAGCAAAAATGAAATTAGTGTTTCCAGCACTTTTACCATTGATTATATTGAGCTTAAAGCCAAGAACATTCTTTAGATTATCATTGAGAATAACTTTTTCATCAGCAATGGGTGGACTAATGTAGATCTTGCCCTCCTCCTTTGAATAGTTGAAATGAAAAGCTCCTTTTTACGAGCGGGAATTCTTTTATTGATAGAACGACATAAATCATTCATACAGGTGAGTTCTTCGTAGGGTAATTCAATATATGGATAATTCATCCAATTGATCTTTTGAATTTGTTCTTGATCACCTTAGGGTGGCGGCCAATCATAGGGTCTACTTTTATATCATATTTGCGGTCTTTTCTCAGGATGTCATATGTATTTTCGAGAATACAGTCGACAAGAGCCAATTCATACGCGCCGTCAAATTTGACGGTGGGAGAGAGTTTCGTCCAAAAATCACTTGTTCTATTCAAATCATTGTAGAGAGGATCGGAAACATTGGACATGAAAGTCACATAGAAATCTTTGGGCATTGTTAATATCTTCAACACTGACCCATGAATCAAAATCAGAGTTGTATACTAGCCAGCGAATAAGCAACCGTCTCTTGCCCCTGCGAGTACGACTCTTTAATATCTTTTCAATTTGATAAATTTCACTAGTTTTTCTAACTTTTTGCAGTTCATATTCATAAGAACCGCCGAGAATCTCATCATCTGTGTTGTCTCGTAGCCGATATGTCGTGGGTGTAGTGTCTAGAATTTTGGGCACTTTAAAAAGTTCAGTGCTCCATAAATAATCCCCCTTTTCAAAAATATAGGTGGGTCGATTAATTCGAACAGTATCACAAACATTGAATTTCTTCTTTTTCTTCTCATCACCACTACCATTGGAATATTATTTACAAAAAAATCAAATGTATTTTCACTGCAATGAACGTCCTGAGGGCTAATATTGGACAGGGATCGATGGGGTCAATGGTTGTATATATGTATGATTTTCTCTAAATCATGAATAAAAGCAGCAGTATTTTTCAATGTACAATATCTTGAAATTGATAGACGAATCGTTCTTATCAATCTTTCAGCCAATGCAGCCTTTATCGGGCTGTGACTATGATAGAGCGTTGTATTATATTTCAATACAACCTTTTTCACATGGGGATTAACAAATTCGCTACCGCGATACGATTGAATTTTTCTATAGCAATCCTGTTCAAGAATGCTTTCTAAAGCATGAGCAACTTCAACACCTCTCTTTGATTGCAATGGAATGGCATAGGCAAAGCGACTAAAGACACTGATTGCCACTAGAATATATTTGTAGGGCGTATTGTGACGCCGTTGAATCATTTATAAAGTTAACAGATCAGTTTGCATTATATGCAGAGGAAAAAAGGCTTTAGTTTGTCGATATTTTTTACCACGAAGCCTACGATTCCAATGCAGTGTGTAACTCGGTTCATTTTCTAGATACTCTTTTACATTTTTTAATGTTCTACCATCTATGTCAGAGGCAAATTTAGAAAGCATTTTGGGGGAGCTTACACTTCCCACTTAACAAATATTTTCATATATATGTTTTAAAACTTCATAAATTTTGAACGCACACCTGTTGTGTAATGTGCAATCCCCTTTTGCAAACTGGAGGGTGAAACAATACGTCTTCGCTTTTGTCTATCAGTCACTGGTGTTATAAAATGATTGCTGCTGCTGCTAGTATTTTCCAAGATTGAATCTTCTTCTTTTTTAAATGGCGTTGTTGGAGGACTATATTCTCTTAGTATCTTTAGAATTTTCTTATTGCTAATAAGACTTTTGGGGAAGTTTGATGCATTTAGAAAGGTGTATAGATTATTTTCAAATGATAAAAGTCCTTTACGATTTGTCACCATATTTTAAATGAAGTCAACTAGATTATAACTTTTTCCCTGAGTTATAATTCGTTGCCCTGCGTTATCGACCTGAACTTGATGTTCAACACCACCACTTTCCAACATGAGATATGTTAATACTCTTTTACTCTGTTCTTGATAGGTCACTGGCAATAGGTTTCCAATTGATGTAACTATGGAATTCAATGTTTCCTGTTTAGGGGGGTCTGTGACGGCGACGGCGGGTCTCTCGCTATAAGGTCTATGTTTGTCCACACGTCGCAATGCATCTTGAGGTAAAACTAGCTTTTTATCATCGGCCATATTTTCATCATTAATGAGTTTGCTTAGATTGTCTTCAAAATGTTCCACGGGTAAGAGGACAAGTTCAACTGGCGTTAATTTATAGGGTTTAGCCATCTAGAGAAAACCATACACAAGTCCTGCAATTATTGGAAGTGTAAAAAAGCTACCTATTGCTTGAAGGAGACGTTTTCTTTTAAAAATTTTTCCTTGACTTTTGCAAGCCAAGGCACGTACAGTGAGCGATGTTGCTTTGTCTGTTGTCCAACACCTTCTGGCATGTGTACATTGCCCTCGGTTAAATTTAAACAAAGTTTAGAAATTATATTAATGAAATCAGTGTCAACACCGTGTTTGAGTATGACCTTCCTGAGCGGAGGTTTTGAAGTGCTTAAAACGAAAAATAAATGCTGTTGTTCGTGTAGTTTCTTCAGTGTCGTGATGGTAACTAATAGCTTTTTCTACTGTTCACTGGAAGATATACAGTAATTTCCTTGTCGAAAATATCTGTGACTACACGTAGATCCTCGGGTGTGCTCTGATTAAGATCTAGCAAAATTTGTCCGTAGGGCTTATTTGTTGCCCGAGTGTACGCTGACAGCAGAAATTTTGGAGCACCTGGATATATTTGCTTATTGAGAGTTATTAGTGAGCTAGAATCACGAACAGCTCGGTAGATAATATAGATGGTGCAATTCAAAGCAAGGGTTCTTATACATTTGCTGTGATGAAACAGATTGTGTAGAACTAGGGTTATGGAAATGTGTTCATGATGAGAGCGAACGGTAAACAGCTGTAGCGTTTCCTGTGAGAACTTTTCAATTGATTCAGCCAAGTCATCAATAATCAGCCATGAGTTTGGTTCAATACTATTTAAAGCATTACGTCCCCGTATGAATTGTATTGGTATAGATGTGGTAATAGCTTTTATTTGATTGTAGGACTCCTGCCAAATACTATAGCAATAATCAATTTTCTTTGGTTTTTCCCAAAAAATTTTATTACAATTTTGAATTATTTTAGCTAAAAGTTTCGTTTTCCCCGACATTTAAGGGCCACACAGAAATGACCTGAATAGTGTTTTAAATTGATACATACTGCTGCTGTTGTCAACAGTTGGACTACAACTAACTGTAAACCCTACTTGTCTAATGAATAAATAATAATTTTCCCATAGATCTATCTAGTAGAAGAACAACAAAAACAATATTTCTTTCATTTATTAACATCAAAACTTGTACAGTATGAATAGCATATACTATTTGTTCAAGAAGACCATTTATTAACATCAACACTTTTCTGTAGAGCCCTATTTTTATTTATTGTCTTAAAGACATTTTTTGTACAGCAAGAACACAAACTGGTTAAAATACAACAAGATTAGTGTACACACTATATGTATAACTAGGGTGAACATTTATTGACAAAAACACTTTTTTGTACATCAAGAACACCAACAGTAATAGTACACACACATTTTTGGACAATAGCACTATTTGTACATCAACTTATTGACATAGAAAAACACAAACAATAGCACAGTTGAACACTAAGAAAAAATGAGGATCCCCCGGGAGCCGCGTGCCGACGGCCGGCTGCGAGCGGGAGCCATGAACCGAAGGCTGGCCGCGGGTGGGACCCCCACCCCCGGGGGTCGCGGGAAAAACTGTATACAATAGTCGCCATTGCCGCTGCTGCAGGTTAGGTTTGAGCATTTAAGTTAATTTATGGATTTGATGTCTCCATAGAAAAAAAAATGTGGACCACAATTTGCTTTAAGGGTGAGGTTAAATTAATTTAATTTATCCAGACCCAGTTGTTTGCGATAGTCTACACATTCAACCCGGTCTAAAATTCGATAGTGGCCGTGGGGGTATACTTTTACACCATCCTCGAGCACAAAGACTTTGTCAGATATTCAAGACATGGCATTATTTTCAACTCTAAGAGTATAATTTTTATACTGCAGAGAGCGAATTCCAAGCACTTGTGCTCTCGGCACTAGACTACTTTCTACACAGTTTCTGTAGACACTCATGTTGAAATTGTTTTTTACAAAATGTGCAGGCACCCCTTTACACGCCTGTTTTACATCTTTGTCGTGGGTTTCTACGCAATAAACTTTAGGACCGGGAACACCCCATTGGATATTAAATCGCTCCCCGTCTCTGACTTTAACATGAGTAGCTGATTGGGAGCTTGACGTTTCACCAACTCTGGGTAGTGGGATGCATTCCAGTTAGTGAATTCCATCCGTGAGCTGATGTGTTCCCCATTTTCTAAATCATTTAATAAATCCCAGGTTTTACTTTTAACAGCAGAGAATCTGTATCCCCATAATAAACTTGAACATCCCCCTCCCTTGGCCATTGTACCTTGCACAAATTGTAAGAAAAGGACAACATGAGCCTTTTGGAAATTTCAAGTACTGAACTACCTCCCGCTATATTCTTTTTGAGCACAACATATCTCTATGCTCGTGAACGATGTAAAATTAGGGTCGGCTATAATTCGTGCACATTATTGGGGGTCAGTCACAACGTTACAACGGGATCTGTTTCGTACACTTTCACACATTTTGCCAAACGCAGAATTTAAAATGATCTTGTACATTTCCTTTTCTACTTTATTTTTTGCCTGAGAGCGTTTACCGACAAAGGTGTCGATAAACGTCTTCAAATAGGGTTTTTGACCCTATGTATTTTTGTTATCTTGAAACCATTGTTCACCCTCCCATTGAGTGATTTCATTTACGATCACAAGATTTATTTTTATGACCCCAAGAATATTGGATCTAAGATTCTACTCCACATTATAGTGAAAAACGAACTCTAATCCATAATAACTTCCGGCTTAGTTCACAAACTTCCGGCTTAGTTCATTGTATAGTATTTACAAAAAGGATTGAATTAGTTAATTATAAATGGGGACTATGTAAGTTTCATTACATAAAGGATCGATCATCGGACATAGCTGAAGCCTAGTAAATGACAATCCACGGCACATAGCAAATAAGAGTTTAGATAATGCAAGCATCTTTTGAAAAGTTTACTTGTCTCAAGTATAGTTCCACACTAAGGTTTGTCTCTTACTATTCCAACTAAGAAAAAGCCATAACCTTTTTCCTGTTTGTAATCCAGATTACAGCGATAGCTAGTAATTACAATAGTGATTAATTTGATTTTGCAAAGAAGGTATTACGTCAGAAACTTACATGGTAGCATAAGTAAGCTACAAGTTAGAAAAAACCTCCCCCGAGAGTTGAACTCAGATCGTAAGTCTGTGGTAGCTAGCAAACCTAGATCTGACTATATGAAAGAGCCTGGTATTAATAAACAACATAACTCAACTATGTCTTAACGCAACGTAACTGAATGGATGTAGTTGAGTTTCTGACTCTAAATAGATTATCAAATTTATTGAAATTATTATCAGTTTTTGTTATGGCTGATTTTTTTAAACTTTGCTTTCTTAGATTAACATTCATTATAGGCTTATTGAAGTTAGTAGCTCTTAGGTATATTTTGGAGTCTTCAGTCTGTATTACTCTTTTCCTCACATTATGGCATTTCCCCTATAAACATCATAGTCTGGGGAAAATTATGACGTCATTTTTTTATAAAGCTTGCGATTCCCTGTAAATTATTAATTACTTTAAAAAGCATCTAAGACATTATGAATAAGACACGCTCAACAACACTTTTTGCTAGCACAACCCTGAATAAGGAAAATACCACAAGAGCACAAGAAGAAGAACCGATGGAAGTTGACTGGATAGGTGGTGGAGGTACAACTCAAACTAGCTCTGCCACCAACCCAAGTCCTTTTGGAGATACACAAGAAGACACTTGGAATAATTCTGGCAAATTATCCGGAGGTTGTTCAAAATAATGTTGTGTTAGCAAACTCATTCTACGCAAGAGCACTCTATTTAGCACCTCACCATCCTCAAGTCTTAGAAAATTACAAAAGAACCAAACCCATAGTGGAAAATTATGTCGAGTGGTTACTACAGCGTATTACTATAAAAAAGGATGAGACTTTAATAGGTCCAGATGCAATTACAAATTTAAAATACAAATTTGGCTGCTTACCCTTGATCTTGGAAGATTTTGAAAAATGTAGAAATAAAATTGCAGGTAAAGGCAAATATATTTGATTTTTTGATATTCAATTTTTTAATAAAGTTGTGTTTTAGTTTTCAGAAACAAGTATGTTCACGTTTAAAATAGATCTGATTTTATAAGCCTGAGAGGATGATAAGTCTTACACAACTTGCCATAAATGTTAGAATAAAATCACTGATATCAATCTATGGAAACGGTTAGCGAAGTCAAGAAGATTTTGTGACTTAACTTGGATTTACTTCTTAGGTGTTCTTGTCTTGTTTGCAATTTTGGACTTTTCTGAGCTAGATTTCCTAGCCTTTCGTAGGTGCATGTTGTCTGAAACCTATGATTTGGGATTATTGGTTTACTATTTCGCACTATTCTGAACTAGGTTTCATAGCCTTTCATAGGTGTATGTTCTATGAAACCCATGATTAACTTTAATACTTTTTGGGAGGTGGGGGATGATTCAAGGCCTCATTTTGTACATTTTCGCATATTTTTTTAAAGAAAGTTGGGTTATAGTTTTCAGAAATATGAACATCACAGTTTAAAATATATCTAATCTTATTAATAACATTTGATTTTTTCATAATAAATTGGGTTTTCAGTTTCAAGAAATACAAACATCCACGTTTAAAATACATATAATTTTGTTAATAATTTTTGATATTTTAATAAAGTTGGGTTTTAGTTTTTGGAAATAAGAACACCCAGGTTTAAAATACATGTGATTCTATTAATAATGTTTGATTATTTTAATAGAGTTGGGTTTTAATTTTCAGAAATAAGAACACCCACGTTTAAAATATGTATGATTTTACTAATAATATTTGATTTTTCTTTAAATAAAGTTGGGTTTTAGTTTTCAGAAATAAGAACTTCAACGTTTAAAATACATCTGGTTTTATTAATAACATTGGATTTTCAAATAAAGTAGGGTTTTAGTTTTCAGAAATAAGAACATCCATGTTTAAAATACATCCGATTTCATTATTAATATTTGATTTTTTAAAAAAGTTGGGTTTTAGTTTTCAGAAATAAGAACATCCGCGTTTAAAATACATCTGATTTTATTAATATTATTTGATTTTTAAAAAATAAAGTAGGGTTTTAGTTTTCAGAAATATGAACAACCACGTTTCAAAATACATGTGGTTTTATTAATAATATTTGATTTGATATTTTAATAAAGTTGAGTTTTAGTTTTCGGAAATAACAACATACGCGTTTAAAATACATGTGATTTTATTAATAATACTTGATTTCTTAATAAAGTGGGGTTTTAGTTTTCAGAAATATGAACATCTGATTTTATTAATTATTAAATTATTAATTATTATTATTATTAATATAAGATTTTATTATTTTTAAAATGTATCTGATTTTATTAATAATATATGATATTTTATTAAAGTTGGGCTTTTATATTTGAAAATAAGAACATCCGCGTTTAAAATATATATGATTATACTAATAATGGTTGATTTTTGAATTAAGTCCTGTTTTATTTTTCAAAAATACGAACACTCACGTTTAAAATAAATGTGATTTTATTAAAAATATTTGATATTTTATTAAAGTTGGGTTTTAGTTTTCAGAAAGAAAACCCTCCATGTTTTAGACACATGTAGTTTTATTAATAATATTTGATTTTGTAAATAAAGGCGGGTTGCATTTTTCAGAAAAAAGAACACCCACGTTTAAAATATATATGGTTTTATTAATAGTATTTGATTTTCTAACAAATTTGGGTTTTAGCTTTCAGAAATACGAACTTCCGTATTTAAAATACATCTTATTTTATTAAAAATATTTGATTTTTCTTTAATGAAGTTGGTTTTAATTTTCAGAAATATGAACATAACCGTTTAAAATACATCTGATTTTATTAATAGTACTTGATTTTTTTAATAAAGTTAGGTTTTAGTTTTCAGAAATAAGAACACCCACGTTTAAAATACTTCTGACATTGTTAATAATATTCTATTTTTTGAATAAAGTTGAGTTTTATTTTTCAGATATATGAACATCCCAGTTTAAAATACATCTGATTTTGTTAATAATATTTGATTTTTAAAAATAAAGTTGGGTCTTAGTTTTCAGAAATAAGAACACCCACGTTTGAAATACATTTGATTGTACCTTATTAATAATATTCTATTTTTGAATAAATTTGGATTTTAGTTTTCAGAAATAGGAACACCAAGATATTTTCTATAAAAGAAAGTTACAGTTCAATTCTAATTTTTTATAAAGAAAATAAAAAAGCTTCCACTTCAGTTCTTAATTTTCTCAAAGACATAAAAAAATTTAAATTAAGTTCTGTTCTAAATTTTTCCGTAGAAGATAGAAAAAAGTTATACTTTGGTTGTGAATATTCTCCATTAAGATAAAAAGTTCCACTTTAATTATAAATTTTCACAACGAAGTGAAGAAAAGTTTAAGTTCTCTTCTGAATTTCTCAATGAAAAGGAAATAAGTTAAAGATCAGCTCTATTTTTTTCCAAAGAAAATAAAAAGATCCCACTTCAGTTCTGATTTTTCTCAGAGATGAAAACATTTAAAGTTATGTTCCAAATTTTCCATAGAAGATAGAAAAAAGCTATACTTTGGTTGTGAATATTTGCCATGAAGATAAATAGTTCCAGTTTAATTCTGATTTTCCTCAAAGAAGTGCCAAAATATTCAAGTTCTTATCTGAAGATAAAAAGTTCCACTTTAATTCTGAGTTTTCTTAATAAAGTGAAGGAAAGTTCAAGGTCTTTTCTTAATTTTCCCTAAGAAAAAATAAGTTAAAGATTAATTCTAATTTTTCCAGAGAAAATAAAAAGGTTCCACTTTAGTTATGATTTTACCCAAATTGATGAAACAAATTGTGGTTCTAGTTCGACATTTCTCGTAAAAGATAAAATAACGTTAAACAGGGTCTACGTACATTCATCATAAAGATAAAAAGATCCAATTAAGTTCAAATTTTTCTCAGATAAGGGGAAAAATTTTCAAGTTCTCTTCTGAATATTTTTAAAGAAGAGAAAAAAAGTTAGCTTACTTCTGAATTTTACAAAAGAAGAGAAAAGTTCTACTTCAGTTCTTAATTTTTGAAACATGAAAAAAATTTAAAAGTTCTGTTTCTCCATAGAAGATAGAAAAGATGTTACAGTTGAATTCTGATTAGGTTTTATGAGGAATATTAAGAAAGGAACGTGCATTGAATATTTAAGGTTAATTTAGACTAGGTTACGTTCACACGTAATCCTAGGTTAGGCGCGCACGTAATCCGTGCGAACTTTTTATCTTCAGAAGAGAACTTGAACATTTTTGCACTTCTATGAGAAAATTCAGAATTAAATTGGAACTTTTTATCTTCATAGTGAATATTGAAAAGAATAGCAAATCTACCCCCTCCCCTAAATTTTCCTTTACTGACAACACTGTTGAGAGTAGGTGATTCACCCACAACATATATTGTTTGAGAAAATCATAAACTAAAGGGCGATGTGTTTAACAGAAGCTTTAAATTTTCAGAATCTCCGATTTAAAAATTTGAGAAATATGTACTTTACAAAGCTATATGGTTCTTGAATTTTAAAAGGCTTTGGGTCGAACTTTATTATTTAAAGTTTAAATTAGTCTTTAGGTGCACATGTTCAGTAGAGCTCAAACGAGCACAGATATATATATATTTATATATATATATATATATATATATATATATATATATATATATATATATATATATATATATATATATATATATATATATATATATATATATATATATATATATATATATATATATATATATATATATATATATATATATATATATATATATATATATATGTCGTGGGTGAATCACCTACTCTCAACAGTGTTGTCAGTAAAGGAAAATTTAGGGGAGGGGGTAAATTTGCTATTCTTTCAGTGAAAGTACTAAAAAGGCATTTTCCAATTAAATTACCCTACAAGGGTATTTTCAAAATGTAGGGAAGGGCCAAATAATCTAGGGGAGTAATTTGGGGAGCCTCCTACCTCCCTCTCAATTAACGCCACTGACTTCAAGCCCTAAAAAATACTGATAATTGGCAATACAAAATGCTGGTTGAAATGGTAGTGTGCCAGTAACAGGTGTACTTCCTTATAATGGATAAGAAATTAATTATTATTATATATCTTGAAAACCTAAAAAACCTACTAGGTTTATTTTAGATTATTTTAATAACTAACGTTATTATAAATAACGAATCTTTTAATCATATTTTTTTTTGTTTCCAGAGTATCATGGGAGGGCTGAAATACGTATTCAAGACATGTTAGCGGAATGTCTCCTGGTAAACGAACCACTTCTGAAGAAATTGACGCTTTATGGAGTTATGCCAGGAGATATATAAATCAAGTTTGATATCCAACTGTTTCGGTAAAATCAGGAGCCATCATGAAAAATCAAGATCGGAAATGTTGTCCACCTATAATATTTTGTAATCTAGTCGCCAAACACCTGCAGTCCTATCAGTAACGAGTGTAGTTATAGCTGACCTTTCAGTTTTGAAAGTCGTATTGTTTCCTCGCTGATTTATACCATCATCATTTTTTGATAAATAAGATTTTTATAAATGTAGCTTAAAAAATTGAAACTAGTAAACTGCCCCCGATACAGGGAAAGGTGCCTCCCCCTTTCCAGTATCCCCGTTGTCGATGAGTATTATATTTTACACTTGGTTTTGACGAATTGTTACTCTGTTGTCACAAAATTCGTCTTTTGTGAAGATCAAAAGAGATTGCGAAGAGTCTAAAAAGATTAGACAATCCTGAGTTACAGTAAAAACTATATCGTGGGTTAATTGAATGGATGCTAACTTGAAGATGTTGGTTCTGGACAACACTTATTGTTATCTTGATAAAAAATAGAAAATAAATAAAAGAAGAAAGAAGGAATAGACATGAGAGTCTAGAAACTTCCTTCTTGAAGTGAAATTCCAATTTTTATTCTGTGTATTTCTTTTATGATAATACAAGGCCTCTATGAACTTACTTTTTAAACAATTTCATATATCATTATTATTTTTGAATTATTATTTATTAATTAATTTATTGTTTATATTATTTTATATTATTTATACAAAAGTTAATATTTATTCAATTATTATTTCAGTTGTTAAGTTAAATTGCAATAAATAAATTAGTGTTTGTTTAAAAAAAATATGATTGTTAACACGCTTCTCTCTTCAGAGATAATACAGAAAGGTGCATCTTCAGCTTCTAATCCTAGCTTCGGGTGTCACCCCCCCCTCCCCCCACGAAAATTGACCTTCCCGTTTATGTCATTTGCAGCTTAAATCATGCTCTCTGCTTTTTTCGTCATCATCAATATTTACATTGTATTGCATTTAAGTTTTATAATGAAATCACAAAAATAATGTATTTTCTTGCGAGCAATTGAAGCCATTCCCCATAGTACTTACATACATTTCTCGGTTCAAGTGTGATAACATTGTTGTAATTTGTAACCAATTTCCAATGATTGTTTGTGAGCATACAATGTAACAAGAGCTTTTTATATGTACCTGTTAAACTGTTTTCGTATATTCTTTTTTTATGTTGGCTTTTGAACTTAGGCAATTGGGATGGTACCACTTCTGCCAAATTAGAATAAGTATTAAAATATTTGTTTCTAATGGGACCACATATTTTTTATTGTTGTTACCGCACGAACTTCGACTATAGCTATTTCAGCAAGAAATGAAATCTCAAAATCAAAATTCTCGGAAAACATATTTGAATATCATCATGGAGGTTTGGCTTTTGTGTATTGTTTGTTGTTTTTATAGATGGCAGTTGAATGATGCGACATCCAAAGTGACAATTTGGTGATCCAGTTGCGCTGTATAACATTCTTGCCAATATCTTTGTCTCTATTTTTTTTTTCAACTCAATATGTCCCTTGGATTTTTAAAAGTGTGTTTTGATTAAGTGATGCATTTTAATTTATGAAGTTAGATTTTATCTGGTGGAAATATTTTTGAGAATTAATCACCCTTGTTGTGTTTAGTTATGCATAGGCTAGATCTATTTCAAACGTTCAAGATTCAGTTAATATATTGAACGTTGTACCTATCTAAGAGTCCGGGAAACTTACAAGAGTGGAAACTGGTGCCAGCACCGTAAAGTAAAATCGATAATGCTATCTAGTGTTTGACGACTTTGTTCCATTTGAAGCATGCTTGTCTTTTTAGGCACCTTAATATTTAGAGGAGCTAAGAGCCGTCACGTGTGGGTGGGAAGGGGAGTTGGTAGGGGGACACCCCCTCCCAATGTTTTTGTTCACTTGGTAAAAAATAGAAATCGGTAAAATTCTTTGTTCGGTTCAATAAAGACCACAAAAATACTAACATGTTTTGTGCATTTTAGAAAATACTAAAGTACACGAAAATAATAAAATCTACAGAAATTTCAAACTTGGTCGGTAAACGCAGCAGTTTTACCGACTCCTGTGGTGATTTTTACAGATGGTCCCATAATTTTACATTTGGTCAAATAAACAGCATTAAAATAGTGACATGATAATTACCAAAATCTGAATCTCAGTTGGTAAATGCAGCAGTTTTACCGACTCGTGCAGTGATTTTACATATTGTATTCTAAATGAACATTATACTAATTATTGACAAAAACCAGTCGGTAAAAAGGACACGAAATACCAATCGGTAATATATATATATATATATATATATATATATATATATATATATATATATATATATATATATATATATATATATATATATATATATATATATATATATATATATATATATATATATATATATATATTTATATATATATATATATATATATATATATATATAACGAGGAAAAGAAAAAATAGATACATAAGGAAAATATACACACTTTCACAATCAACTGACAATTTTATAATCACAGTTTTCATCGTGAAAACCATAACTTAATGTCTAAAGAGAATACAGCTTAAATTGACAAAACTAAACTAAATTACTAAACTACTAAACTAAACTAAACTACTAAACTATTGAACAAACTAAACTGAATCCAATATACGAATTTATAAAGACCTGCGCTGGTAAGTAGTAAGCGCCCAATTACTTGAAAACCTACACGCAAACTTAAGCCAGAGGCATGGATATGTATGTAGGTTTTCAACGAATTGGGTTACCAGGGTCATTTGCCTAGTACAATGAGCTCTTCATGGCTTGGTAGACATGTTTTTTTTATTATGAAATCGATTTTTTGTGTGTCAGTCGATTAGAGAAAGTTGGTGGCTAGTCCAATATAATAACTTGATTGGTCGGTTTTCTAAAAAAAAAACTTAAAGGAATAGTTTTCTTTACAATTCATATTAGTAAGAGAATTGAATTCAAAGAGAATAGTTTTTATTTGCAAGGATATTAGTAGAGGAAAAAAAATGAGTGGTGCATTTACATTATTGGAGATTAATGATGGAGCTAACAACAGTGATGTAATTACTTCTTTAGTTTACGAGATTTGCGAATTTTTTGCGAAAAGGTATTAGCGTAAAGATATTGCGATGGTTAAGAATGCCTCACGGGTAATTAAAGAATGGGGTGCTTGCATCAACAATACAAAGAATATGCTCAGATACTTAATAGATTTGACGCTTACAAGAGATATTGGTAGAAAGTATTCAATAGCTTAATTGAAAAGTAACGATAGAATGACATTGTGACTTGACCTAGCTTTACCTCGCCGATGTGGTCTGTATAATACATAAGTAACGTTTGAAAAGTATTGTCAATTTAAAAAGAAATGGCTGAAGTGTTTTGAGGGGGATGAGTTGCATGGAGGGTTGAGTTGCACGAGGGTTCAGTTAAAGGGGCTACAGTTACACGGGGGTTTCGGTTATACAGGGGTTCAGTTACAAGGGGGGTTCAGTTGCACGGGGGTTGAGTTAAATCGGGATTGAGTTCCACGAGAGTAGTGCTTTGTCGGGGTTTAGCTTGTCACAGTTACATTCTCTTGATCATTCAAAGAGAAGGTATTCAATAGCTTAATTGAAAAGTAACGATAGAATGACATTGTGACTTGACCTAGCTTTACCTCGCCGATGTGGTCTGTATAATACATAAGTTACGTTTGAAAAGTATTGTCAATTTAAAAAGAAATGGCTGAAGTGTTTTGAGGGGGATGAGTTGCATGGAGGGTTGAGTTGCGCGAGGGTTCAGTTAAAGGGGCTACAGTTACACGGGGGTTTCGGTTATACAGGGGTTCAGTTACAAGGGGGGTTCAGTTGCACGGGGGATGAGTTAACTGGGGATTGAGGTCCACGAGAGGAGTGCTTTGTCGTGGTTTAGCGTGTCACAGTTACAGTCTCTTGATCTTTCAAAGTTCACTTTGATTTTAGTTACATGGGGGGTTCAGTTGCACGGGGGTTGAGTTAAATGGAGCTTGAGTTCCACAAGAGTAGTGCTTTGTCGTGGTTTAACTTGTCACAGTTACTCTCTTTGGGCTGTTTGTGTTTCTTTGGGTTGTGTGTGTGTCTCTTTGGGCTATGTAAGCCACCGGTCCTCAAAGGTCCCCCAAGCCCCCATGGGCCCCCCTCAGACCCTCAAAGGCCCTCCCCGGGCTCCCGTCTTTCGTAGGTGCATGTTGTCTGAAACTTATGTTTTAGGGTGTATGGGTTGCTATTTTTGACTTTTCGGAGTTGGATTTCTTAGTCTTTCGTTGGTGTGTGTTGTCTGAAATCTATGATTTGGGGTGTATGGGTTGCTATTTTTGACTTTTCGGAGTTGGATTTCTTAGTCTTTCGTTAGTGTGTGTTGTCTGAAATCTATGATTTGGGATGTGGGGGTTGCTATTTTTTTACTTTTCTGACCTGGATTTCTTAGCCTTTCATAGGTGTGTATGATATTTTCTTGATAAAACATAGCAGTGACTATATCAGATGGTTTTGTAGTGCAGTGAGTTGTTACTAGTAGTAGTATTTTCGTGTTTTTTGCAAGCCATTCAAAGTATACCTTAAATGCATTCAGATATTTTCTTGATAAAACACAGTCGTGACTACATCAGATGGTTTTGTAGTGCCGTGAGTTGTTACTAGTAGTAGTATTTTCATGTTTTTTTTTGCAAGCCATTCATACCATACCTTAAATGCATTCAGATATTTACTTGATAAAACATAGCCGTGAATACATCAGATGTTTTTTTTTTGTTTTTTTTAATGAAAATCACACCATCAGATTCAGCGTATCAGAGAACCCTACTGTACTCCCTCGTAGGTGTTTGTTGTCTGAAACCTATAGTTGAAGAACCAAAACAATTTAGAATCTATTACGACTTCTTTCGTCTTCGATAAGTGCGTGGATAAAAAATTCTAATTGGCATTTTTTGTTTTTAATTCACAAAATGGTTGGTTTAAGTTTTCTTTTACAAGATACTCAGACAGGAAGGATGGGGTACATAGATAGGGAGTACGGCTCGCCTAATGATGCTTATAGTCTTTAGAAGAAGAACCAAAACAATTTAGAATCTATGCTGCTTACCTTAGTTTAAGAGCTGAAAATCATTCTAAAAAATATAAATTTGTAACAATGAGTATTTTATTTTGATAATAAAGGAAAATATAAATATTTATTTAATTGAAAAAAAAAAAAAAAAATGTTTTACACTACTTTAAATTATTTAGCTCTTTAAGCTTGCAAGCTACCTACTGAGAAAACTGAAAATAGTTTTATTTTAGGAAGTTGTTGATCAAACCCCCCAGCAAAAGCGAGCAAAGTTGGATGTCACCCCTGACAGCAATGTGAGTCATTGCAAAATACATCATGAAAATACCCCCTTGCACATTTTCGAAGATTCGAGTGTTAGAAGAAAACAGATAAGGATGCTTATAAAAACACATGAAAAAGATAGACATTCACTTCTATTTAAAGGAAGAGATGTGAGGCGCTATGCTCAGTTAAACAATGCAAGGAAGCATCCTATAGTGTTGTTATACTAAATTTCCAATTGGTCTGTGAATGTTCGTTTCTAAAACCAGTATTTTTTTTTTATTTCAAATAAAATTCGTTGGCTTATTTAATACTCCCATTACTCAAAGGGTCCAGATATTCTTAGAATATAGTTTATATCCTAGCCCCCTGCGATATAACCTATTCATCACTTGAAAAGGTACTTTTTAGCCTAATTGCGTAGGTACTAAAGGAACATTGAACATTTTTTTTTTCTGATTTTGTGTGTTTTCGCAAGAAAATAGCTGGTCTTTAGCAAACTTAGCCATAGCTAGTTGAAACTCTGCATAAATATCTTAATTTTTAGCCTAATTGCGTAGGTACTAAAGGAACATTGAAATATCTTCATTTCTAGCCTAATTGCATAGCTACTAAAGGAATATTTTTGTTGTATCTATTGGTATCAATATTCCGTTTTTTAGAGTTTCGGTTACTATTGAGCCTTACGTGCCTGAAATCATGAATTAGAATATTTAATTAGCTGTTTGGGTTTTCAGACACCATAGCTAGTTGAAACTCTACATAAATATCTTCATTTTTAGCCTAATTGCGTAGGTACTAAAGGAACATTGAACTTTTTTTCTGATTTTGTGTGTTTTCGCAAGAAAATAACTGGTCTTTACCAAACTTAGCCATAGTTACTTGAAACTCTGCATATATATCTGAATTTTTGGCCTAAGTGCGTAGGTAGTAAAGGAACATTGAAATATCTTCATTTTTAGCCTAATTGCGTCGCTACTAAAGGACGATTTTTATTCTCCCTCTTGGTATAAATATTACATTTTTTATAGTTTCTGTTACTATTGACCCTTACGTGCCTGAAATCATGAATTAGAATATTTAATTAGCTGTTTGGGTTTTCCGACTCCATAGCTAGTTGAAACTCTACATAAATATTTTAATTTTTAGCCTAATTACGTAGGTACTAAAGGAACATTGAACTTTTTTTCTGATTTTGTGTGTTTTCGCAAGAAAATAACTGGTCTTTATCAAACTTAGCCATAGCTAGTTGAAACTCTGCATAAATATCTTAATTTTTAGCCTAATTGCGTAGGTACTAAAGGAACATTGAAATATCTTAATTTTTAGCCTAATTGCGTAGCTACTAAAGGAACATTTTTGTTGTATCTATTGGTATCAATATTCCGTTTTTAGAGTTTCGGTTACTATTGAGCCTTACGTGCCTGAAATCATGAATTAGAATATTTAATCAGCTGTTTGGGTTTTCAGACATAGTTTTTTAGATGTTCATGGGTGTTAGGTTCCTGGAGGGTTTTATGACTCCTCCCTCCAATGAATTCAGATGGTTTTAGGACTCATCTCCCTAGCCATAACTCCATTCAACCTTGGGTGAAGATATAAAGGTTTAATGAAGTATTTTTCTACTTAACAACTACATTAATAACTTCCAAGATGATAGGACTGTATGACACAGAATTTATCAGTTACCGAGAGTTCAATGCCTCCTCACCACAATGACTTCCAGGGGTTTTATGACTCCTCCCCACAATGAATTCAGATGGTTTTAGGACTCATCCCCCTAGCCATAATTCCATTCAACCTTGAGCGAAGATATAAAAGTTTGATGAAGTGTTTTTCTACTTATCAACTACATTAATAACTTCCAAGATGATAGGACTGTATGACACAGAATTTATCAGTTTAAAAAAATCATCTTGTGGTGTTATATTTGAATGTGCATTTTTATTATTGTCTATGGAACTCGAAGAAATTGACTGTTATCATTGGATAGTGAACTATAACATGTTTGAGTATGATAAGAGTTTGTGGAGTACTACACTATGTTATATAAACAGACTGGGATTCTATGATAGAGTGATTACACCACTTAATAATGCTGCTCGGGAACTGAGAAATGTTCAGGAGGAAGTCGGTGAAATTTGCAGCTTTTTCGGGGTTGAAGCGCTCTAGGTAAAGGGCAATGTACCTACAGATAAAGTTTTAATTCAAAAGTGTGACCCTAGGATTCCAATTTTCAATCTAGAAGAGTTTAAGTGTCCTAAATTTGAAGGGGGTTATCACCGTCCTGAAGACGAGGTTAGGTTCTTCGCACAGTGGATACCTAAGAACATACCTGATCGTGATAAATCCATAAGACATGGTAAAAAACTTTTCTATATCATGGGACCATCGTTTGTGGATGTTTAAGAGTGAACTCTAAGTACTATTTTTTATGTAAACATTTGTTCATGTGTTTTTTTTCTCAAAAAAAAAATCTGTTAATACGTTTAAGAAATAAATATATTTAATCTTAACACTTATTTATTCTTTAGAATAGTTATTTTGTAAGCAAATCACAAAATCTTTCCTGAAGTCACCTATTGTATACACAATACAGAAACTTCATTTAAGAAACTATGAAAAAATTGTAAGTAAGTAAGTAACAAATTCTTTCATGAAGTCACCTCTTGGATACACAATACAGAAATTTCATTAAAGAAATTATGAAAAAATTGTAAGTAGCAAATTCTTTCTTGAATTCACCTGATGGATTATGATAAAATTCTAAGTAAGTAACAAACTCTTTTTTGTTTTCACGAGTTAGATAAACGATGTAGAAATTATTTTCAAGAAATTATGAAAAAATTCTCAGTAAGTAACCATTTCTTTCTTGAAGTCAACTCTTGGATACACAGTACGAAAATTTCATTCAAGAAATTATGAAAATATTTGTAAGTAAGTAACAAACTCTTTATTGATTCCACCTCTTGGATATACAGTACAGATACTTCATTAAAGAAATTATGAAAAAATCGCAAGTAAGTAACTTTTTTTTCTCTTTATCACAAACAATTTTCACTTAGCTCCATGATGTATAAATTTAATTCAAGAAATTCTGAAAAAAATTCTCAGTAAGTAAAAATTTCTTTCTTGAAGTCAACTCTTAGATACACAATACGGAAATTTCATTCAAGAAATTACGAAATTATTTGTAGGTAAGTAACAATCTCTGTATTGATTTCACCTCTTGAATATACAGTACAGATACTTCATTCAAGAAACGTGATTAAACACGTTTTGAAACTACATGCTATTTGCATGCCTTTCCTTGGCACCTTTCCAAATGAGGGGGGATTCCCCACTGCTTCCTACACATTGCAAAAAGTGAGCAGTACGAAAACTCCGCGTTTTCAACCAGACTTGTTTTTTGGTTTTTTAGACAACACGAGAGACATGCAAAGTCGACATAGCTTTATTTCATTTTTTAAAATTCAATAAATTATGGAAAAATTATCAGCAAGTAACAATTTCTTTCTTGAAGTCAACTCATGTGTAGAAATTTAATTCAAGAAATTATAAAAAAATTCTCAGTAAGTAACAATTTCTTTCTTGAAGTCAACTCTTGGATACACAATACGGGAATTTCATTCAAGAAATTATGAAAAAATTGTAACTAAGTAGCAAATTCTTTCTTGAATTCACTTGTTGAATAAATAAAAAGACATTTCATTCAAGAAATTATGACAAAATTCTAAGTCAGTAACAAACTCTTTATTGTTTTCACGAGTTAGATATACGATGTAGAAATTAAATTCAAGAAATTATGAAAAAATTGTAACTAAGTAGCAAATTCTTTCTTGAATTCACCTGTTGGATAAACAAAAAGAAATTTCGTTCTAGAAATTATGACAAAATTCTAGGTAAGTAACAAACTCTTTATTGTTTTCACGAGTTAGATATACGATGTAGAAATTAATTTCAAGAAATTATGAAAAAATTCTCAGTAAGTAACCATTTCTTTCTTGAAGTCAACTCTTGGATACACAGTACGGAAATTTCATTCAAGAAATTATGAAAATATTTGTATGTAAGTAAAAAACTCTGTATTGATTCCACCTCTTGGATATACAGTACAGATACTTCATTCAAGAAATTATGAAAAAATCGCAAGTAAGTAAGTAACTTTTTTTTTCTGTCAACTTTTAGATACACAATACGGAAATTAAATTCAAGAAATTATGAAAGTATTTGTAAGTAAGTAACAATCTCTTTATTGATTTCACCTCTTGAATATACAGTACAGATACTTCATTCAAGAAACGTGATTAAACACGTTTTGAAACTACATGCTATTTGCATGCCTTTGCTTGGCACCTTTCCAAATGAGCGGGGATCCCCCACTGCGTCCTACACATTGCAAAAAGTGAGCAGTACGAAAACTCCACGTTTTCAACCAGACTGGTTTTTTAGACACAACACCCACAGAGATGACACAGAGTCATAGTGAGAGAGATATCCAAAAAGTTGGGTTGATCTAGGTTCACTTAGAGTGGCGCGCCACTCTAACCACGACAAAGCACTACTCTCGTGGAACTCAAGCCCCATTTAACTCAACCCCCGTGCAACTGAGCCCCCCGTGTAACTGAACCCCTGGATAACCAAATCCCCCGGGTAACTGTACCCCCGGTAACTGGACCCTCGTGCACCGCAACCCTCCATGCAACTCCTCCCCCCTCTAAAATCACTTCAGATCTATTTCTTTTTTACAATTGACAATACTTTTCAAACGTTACTTATGTATTATACAGACCACATCGGCGAGGTAAAGCTAGGTCAAGTCACAATGTCATTCTATCGTTACTTTTCAATTAAGCTATTGAATACCTTCTACCAATGTGTCTTGTAAGCGTCAAATCTATTAAGTATCTGAGCATGTTCTTTGTATTGTTGATGCAAGCACCCCATTCTTTAATTACCCGTGAGGCATTCTTAACCATCGCAATACCTTTACGCTAATACCTCTTCGCAAAAAATTCGCAAATCTCGTAAACTAAAGAAGTAATTACATCACTGTTGTTAGCTCCATCATTAATCTCCAATAATGTAAATGCACCACTCATTTTTTTCCTCTACTGATATCCTTCCAAATAAAAACTATTCTATTTTAATTCAATTCTATTACTAAAATTAATTGTAAAGAAAACTATTACTTTAAGTTTTTTTTTTAGAAAACTGACCAATCAATTGATTATATTGGACTAGCTCCAAACTTTCTCTAATCGACTGACACACAAAAAATCGATGTCATAATAAAAAAAACATGTCTGGCAAGCCATGTAGAGCTCATTGTAATAGGCAAATGACCCTGGTAACCGTACAATTCGTTGAAAACCTACACACATATCCATGCCTCAGGCGTAAGTTTGCGTGTAGGTTTTTAACTAATTGGGCGCTTACTACTCTGGTATAATAAAGGATCCAAATGAAATTGGTCCTTCAGTGCCAGTTGGTCCTTTTCTGAACTGGCTATAATTAAAATAAAGACTTCAAATAGGGCCCATCTAATTTCGTCGTCACAATAATAATAAGTATTGAACAAACTAAACTGATTCGATTATACGAATTTATAAAGACCTGCGCTGGTATAACAAACAATCCAAATGAAATTGGCCCTTCAGTGCCAGTTGGTCCTTTAGATATTTTTGATCTAAAACCGTGAAAGCAGAACACTCTGGAGTCCAAGAAACTGAACAGTCGAGGATATGAGATGTCAATCCATACATGGGTTCAACTACATAGTGGAATGTTGACCTTTTCTGTAAAAGTTGGGCACGAAAGGGGTCCTAAGGGTCCTAAGTATTAATACTGCTCATTTCTGGGGCAATTACAAGTCCATTGACCATTATGAAGAAATTATGAAGAAATGTATCTTTATGAAGAAATGTAAATACTGTCAATTTCAGAATTTTTCAATATTGCTTCCATTTTAAAACCCCACAACATTCCAGTGTTGTTTTCTTCCTTCTTCTTCATCTTTTATATCATTTATGACTCTATGTTCTTCCTAGGTGCTCTCGTTCAGTAGTCTCGTTTTTGCCCCCCCCCCATTTTCTTCTTGACCTCAGGAATAGAGGCGGATATAGGCATATCATAGGTATATCAGGAATAGAGGCATGTCAATGTATTTCTTCCTAAATTTAGGAAATGTTTTTGTTGATCTTTGAACCCTCATAAATTGAAATTGAGCAAAGTTGTGAAGTCAAAAACAGTTTTCTTTAACTTCATTGAAGCAGAAGATCTGTTTTTCAAGGTTTCACTTTCAAAACACAAAGATTTTTAAAGGTGAACAAAGGTCACCACCCTCTAGAGGGAGAAGGAGTGGAAGTAGGTACTTCAAAACACCCTCCCGGTACATACTTTAACCTGTAGACCCATACCTTGAAGGTACATTTTCCTAACCTAGCCCCTTTCCAAGATAGCAAAAACTAGCTAAACTAGAGTCTTACCTTTATTTTTTCTAATATTAAGTTTAATATGGCCGTTACTTTTCTTTGAAAAACTTCTTTTTGAGAATGTTTCTTTTTAGTTAATTAAATGCAAGAACATATCTGTTTCCTATATATTTACATCATTCTGCTGCAAAATAAAGCATATAGTTACCTGGTACTGGTGTAGTGGAGGAAGCCAAGGCTATAGAAAAAAAAGTGCTAAGGTTCGAATTCGCACGGTGCCAGGAAAGGTATTTATGTTTCAAGAGTATAATTAATTATTTCTTTTTATGTGTCACCGATTTTGTAATAGTAAGGATTACGCTATTTCCACTCTCCCCATTTTCAGACAGTTTAACCTGTCCACAGGAATGACTAGCTCAAAATGCAAAAAGCCCCAAGCAAGACCAGTCCTGCGCTTGACTCAAGTTAAGAGGTATTGCTCAATCTAGATAAAATAATATATAGATGTAAAAGCTCCCATCAAGGGTGTATCCAGGATTTTTATACGTTTTTTTTGGGAGGGGGCAAAAAAATTTATCTCCCTACTTCTGGACAAGGCATTGGTTCCTATGTCTCACTTCAAAAATCTTTCCTTTAGTAACGATTGACTCCCCCTCCTCAGTACCTTGCTCTTCACTCTAAACTTTGACTGTTCATCCCTATTTTTTAAGAACAACTACGTTAAATACAAGATCTGTTTAAATAGATCTAGAATTGTTTATTAAAAGTGCTAGGAACTTTAGCGTCAAGAGTAGCTCAGAGTAATTCAGTAATTCGCTATAAAGTGATAGAGCTTCTGTATATAGAAGGTAAGTAGAACTGGTTTCTTCGTTAGTTTCCTTCAGCTTAGCGTGGGACAAGACAAAGAGAAGTGACAGAATAGATAGGATATATATAATTTGGGCTTTATATTTGCACATTAAGCCTCATAAATATTGTTAAGTTAAATTCATAATTTATTAAATAATTTATAAAATAATTTATTAAATAACTTATAGTTAAATTAAATAGTTCATAGTCAAATTGGTTTATTTTGAACAATTTGGAGCCCTCGTAAATAAGAAGGGAAAATCAACACCCAAAGTGCTTGGGAAATATTGAAAATGGCATTCAACTAATGAAAAATATAAAGTGCTCACGATTTGCTTTGCAAACAGAAACTTTAATGTATGCAAACAACCTAGATTCCTGGACACTGTTGCCTAATATTTATTAATATGTGCTTTAAACGACAAATCTGACTCTATATATATACCTAAATATCTAAATATACCCACTCTTTTTATGAAGGAAATTCCAATAATGGTAGTTTGAATGACCTCGAAAATGTCCAAAAAAAAATTAATAAATTCCTACTTGTCTAGGTTAGGTAATAGTCGATTAGCATGAAACAAAGAATAAATACTAAGCACAAGTCTCGAGAGACAACCTAATGACTCATTAGGTTGTAGAACAGGTGAGTAGAACTTTCTGTTTCCCTTAGTAGGGATCTAGGTACTACTCCGACGAGTATATAATTTATTCATGGTTCTGTTTATTGACGCGGACGGGAGTTTACATCATTGCCAGATAAGAAAGGTACTATTTGGTACTTTAAAAGTACCTCTTTAAAGGTGAATCAGGGAACTTGGAATTACTGCGGGGAAAATGTACATGCGCACTGAATACTAACGGGACAATGTTATTGATCCACGAAGGGGACAAGATCAGACTAGATTTCTGGGAAATTGATTACATAATCGACGGGGAATTCTAATGTAACACGAGGGGAATTAAGAAACAATATGGCTTCTCTGGTCTTTAGGTCTGAGAGATAAATATTAATATTCTATCGAAGCCATACTAGTGTAACTAGAAACACCTTAGATATATTTTCAGGAATTCAAACGAGATCAAGACAGATTGAATATATTTTACTTGGAAAATGGTTTCTTGGGAATTTTATATGTGACATCGCAAAAGGATGCCAAAACAAAAGGAACATTCAGAAATTACAGAGGATTATTTGGGCGAAAACAAATTAATCAACATTTTAGGGATTTTTTGGGTGAAACAGTTTGAGATATTTTAGAGGATGATTTGGGGTGAAACTAAGTGGTCGTTATAATACACAAGTTCCATTTGAACAGTGTTGTAAGGTCCCCTACCCAAACCTTCAAGGCCCCCCCAACTTTTTTGCCCCCCCCATTTGTTTACCCTTTTTTTGCGCGCTTGAGACACAGAAGGTCCGGCCAAGGACCCCAACCCCCCCCCCTCCACCCAACTTTTTTGCCCCTCCCAATTTTTTTAATACTTTTTTTGCGCGCCTGAGACAAAGAAGGCCCCCCAAAAGGCCCCCCCTCAACTTTTTTGCCCCCCCCCCCATTTTTTACACTTCTTTTTTACGCTTGAGACACAGAAGGACCCCCTCCCCAAATTTTTTGCCCATCCTCCCCCCCATTTTTTTAATACTGTGTTTTGCACGCTTGAACAACAGAAGGGCTCACCCCTCTCCCGACCTTTTTGGCCTCCCCCCACATTTTTTAATACTTTTTTTGCACGCTTGAGACACAGGAGGGCCCCCCTCCCTCCAACTTTATGGGCCCCCTCCATTTTTTGAACTTTTTATATTTTTTCATCATTTTTTTTATAATTATTTTTTTAACATGATATATTTTTCAACTTTTTTTTCTACATGTCTTCGAATGACATGAAACATACTTAAAACATAAGAAATTCATATTTAATATTTGCACAATTTGCTAGAAGTAACAGTTTTTTTCTTAGCAGTAACAAATTTCTTCTAATAGCACCAAGTTTTCTTTCAAAGATACCATATTTTTCTTAGAATCAACAACTTTTTCGTCTATGATAACAAGTTTTCTGTCGGAAGTAGCAAGGTTTCCTCATCGAAGTTTCTCATCGAAGTAACAATTTTTCGTCAGTTATAACAAATTTTAGGTTAGAAGTAGAAAGTTTTCTGTCAAAGAGACCAATTTGTTCTTAGAAATAACTAACTTCGTTTATGATAACAAGTTTTCCTTAACACTAACAAATTTTCTCATCAAAGTAATATATTTTTCCTTAACACTAACAGAGTTTTAGTTACAACTATCAAATTTCTCTTAGAAATAACAATTTTTCGTCAGTGATAACAAATTTTCTGTTAGAACTAGCAAGTATTCTGTCAAAGATACCAAATTTTTCTTAGAAGTAACAATTTTATGCGTTTAGGATAGCAAGTTTTCTGTCAGAAGTAGCAAGTTTTTCTTTCACACTAAAAAATTTTATCTTCGAAGTAACAACTTTTTCCTCAGTACTAACAAACGTTTACTTAATACTATCAAATTTCTCTTGGAAGTAACCATTTTTTCGCCAGTGATAACAAGTTTTCTGTCAAAGATACCAAATTTTTCTTAGAAGTAATAATTTTTTTCGTTAATAATCTCTTAGACCACACTGCTTTTCCATTTACATAAGAAATTCACATTTAATATTTGCTAAATTTGTTAGAAGTAACAGTTTTTTTCTTAGCAGTAACAAATTTCTTCTAATAGCACCAAGTTTTCTTTCAAAGATACCATATTTTTCTTAGAATTAACAACTTTTTTGTCTATGATAACAAGTTTTCTGTCGGAAGTAGCAAGTTTTCCTCAACACTAACAAAGTTTCTCATCGAAGTAACAATTTTTCGTGAGTTATAACAAGTTTTCTGTTAGAAGTAGAAATATTTTCGTTTATGAAGTTTTCTGTCAGAAGTTGCAAGTTTTCCTTAACACTAACAAATTTTCTCATCAAAATAACAACGTTTTCCTTAATACTAACATACTTCTGCTTAAAACTATCAAATTTTTCGTAGAAGTATAATTTTTTTCCGTTAATGATAAAAAGTCTTCTGTCAAAAGTAGCAAGTTTTTCTTAACACTAACAAATTTTCTCATCAATGTAACATTTTTTTCCTTAACACTAACAGAGTTTTAGTTACAACTATCAAATTTTTCTTAGAAGTAACAATTTTTCGTCGGTGATAAAAATTTTTCTGTTAGAACTAACAAGTTTTCTGTCAAAGATACCAAATTTTCTTAAAAGTGACAATTTTTTGGTTTAGGATAGCAAGTTTTCTGTCAGAAGTAGCAATTTTTCCTTTCACAATAACCAATTTCCTCTTTGAATTAACAAATTTTTCCTCAACACCAACAATCTTTTATTTAGCAATATCTAATTTATCTTAACAATAAGCATTTTTTCGTCAGTGGTAAAAAGTTTTCTGTAAAAATACCAAACTTTTGTTAGAAGTAACAATTGGGTTCGTTTATAGTCTCTTAGACCACACTGCTTTTCCATTTACATAAGAAATTCACATTTAATATTTGCACAATTTTTTAGAAGTAACAGTTTTCCTTAACACTAACAAATTTTCTCATCAAAGTAACAATGTTTTTCCTTAACACTAACAGAGTTTTAGTTACAACTATCAAATTTCTCTTAGAAGTAACAATTTTTTTTGTTAATTTCGACCACACTGCTTTTCCATTTACGAAAAATTAAGCAAGAAAAACGGGGGTTAGCTGACCTTTATTGTTTTGGATTAAGTATAAATATATTCTTCATTTCTTAATACATTTCCATTTATATACTGTGAGGAGGCGTGTTTGAATCAATATAGACATTCAATTTCGTTTATACGCCAGTGAATGGAAGTGTTTGTTTAATGTGTGAGTTTTGTTTCCTATTTATTTATATTTTTTCTTTTGTTGTTTTTTTCTCTTTATGTGTTTAGTATATTTTTATCTTGATGTAAGTTAAGGTTCTTAAAAAGAATATTTTTTGTTTCATTTTTGTTTTCTTTTTTTCCGTTGAGAAAGGCTAAGAGAAATTTGAGTGTGTTAAGTAAAAGTGTGTTAGTTTTAAGGTAAAATGTTGTTACTTGGATGAGAAAATTTGTTAGTGTTAAGGAAAACTAGCTATGTCAGCCAGAAAATTTTTTATCATAACGAAAAATTGTTACTTCTAAGAAAAAAATTTTTCGTATCTTTGACAGAGAACTTGCTACTTCAAGCAGAAAACGTGTTATCACAATTTTTCGTCAGTTATAACAAGTTTTCTGTTAGAAGTAGAAAGTTTTCTGTCAAAGAGACCAATTTATTCTTAGAAATAACTAACTTCGTTTATGATAACAAGTTCTCTGTCAGAAGTAGCAATTTTTCATTAACACTAAAAATTTTCTCCTTGAAGTAACAACTTTTACCTTAATACTAACAAACTTTTACTTAACACTATCAAATTTCTCTTAGAAGTAACAATTTTTCGTCAGTGATTACAAGTTTTCTATAAGAAGGAGAATGTTTTCTGTCAAAGACACCAAATATTTCATAGAAATAACAATTTTTTCGTTTATGATAACAAGTTTTCTGTCAGAAGTAGCAAGTTTTCCTTAACACTAACAAATTTCCTCATCGTATTAACAACTTTTTCCTTAATACTAATAAACTTTTACTTAACAAACTCAAATTTCTCTTGAAGTAATAGATGTTTTCTTAACTGTAACAAATTTTTTCTAATAACACCAACCTTTCCGTCAATGATAATAAATTTGACTTAAAAGTTACAGTTTTTTCGCCAATAATAACAAGTTATCTATTAGAACTAACAAGTTTTCTGTCAATGATACCAAATTTTTCTTAGAAGTAACAATTTTTCGTTATGATAACAAGTTTTCTGACAAAAGTTGCAAGATTTCCTTAACACTAACAAATTTTCTTTTCGAAGTCTTAACATATTCCCTTTAATACTAGCAAACTTTGACTTAACACACTCAAATTTCTTCTAGAAGTAATAGGTATTTTCTTAACAGTAACAATTTTTTTCTAATAGTACCAATCTTTCCGTCAATGATAATAAATTTTTCTTCAAACTAACAATTTTTCGTCAATGATAACCAGTTATCAGTTAGAAGTAGCAAGTTTTCTGTCAAAGATACAAAATTTTTCTTAGAAGTAACAATTTTTTCGTTATGATAACAAGTTTTTTGAGAGAAGTAGCTTATATTTCCTTAACACTAACAAACTTCCTTTTCGAAACATCAATATTTTCCATTAACGCTACCAAACTTTTGCTTAACACTAACAGATTTTCTCTTCGATACATAAACTTTTTTCCTTAATACTAACATACTTTTACTTAACACACTCAAATTTCTCTTGGAAATAACAATTTTCATCAGTGATAACACGTATTCTGCTTGAAGTAGCAAGTTTTCTGTCAAAGATAGCAAATTTTTTTCTTAGAAGTAACAATTTTTCGTTATTATAACAAATTTTCTCTCAGAAATAGCAAGTTTTCCTTAACACTAACAAATTTTCTCATCAAAGTAACAACATTTTACATTAAAACTAATACACTTTTACTTAACACACACAAATTTCTCTTAGAAATAATATTTTCCGTCAGTAATAACATACTTTTACTTAACACAGTCAAATTTCACTTAGAAATAACACTTTTTCGTCAGTGATAACACGTTTTCTACTTGAACTAGCAAGTTCTCTGTCAAAGATACCAAACGGTAACAAGTTTTCTGTCAGAAGTAGCAAGTTTTCCTTAACACTAAAAATTTTCTCTTCGAAGTAACAACTTTTTCATCAATACTAACAAACTTCTACTTAAAACTATCAAATTTTTCTTAGAAGTATAGTTATTTTCCGTTCATGATAAAAAGTTTTCTGTCAAAAGTAGCAACTTTTCCTTAACACTAAAAAATTTTCTTATCAAAGTAACAATTTTTTCCTTAACACTAACAGAGTTTTAGTTACAACTATCAAATTTCTCTTAGAAGTAACAATTTTTCGTCAGTGATAACAAGTTTTCTGTAAGAAGTAGCAAGTTTTCTGCCAAAGATTCCGAATTTTTCTTAGAAGTAACAATTTTTACGTTTACGATAACCAGTTTTCTGTCAGAAGTATCAAGTTTTACTTCACTAAAAAAAAATTTCCCTTCGAAGTAACAACTTTTTCCTCAATACTAACAAACTTCTACTCAAAACTATCAAATATCTCTTAGAAGTAACAATTTTTTTGTCAGTGATAACAATTTTTCTGTAAGAAGTAGCAAGTTCCATGTCAAGGATATCAAATTTTTCTTAGAAATAAAAATTTCTTCGTCTATGATGACAAGTTTTCTGTTAGAAGTAGCAATTTTTCCTTAACACTAAAAAATTTTCTCTTAGAAGTAACAACTTTTACTTTAATACTAACAAACTTTTACTTAACACTATCAAATTTCTCTTAGAAGTAATAAATTTTCGTCAGTGATAACATGTTTTCTGTAAGAAGTAGCACGTTTTCTGCCAAAGATACCAGATTTTTCTTAGAAGTAAATATTTTTCCGTTTATGATAAAAAGTTTTCTGTCAGAAGTAGCAAGGTTTCCTAACACTAACAAAGTTTCTCACTCGAAGTAACAACTTTTTCGTCAGTTACTAACAAATTTCTAGGTTAGAAGTAGCAAAGTTTTCTGTCAGAGAGTACCAATTTCGTTCCGTTAGATAATAACTAAGTCTTCTGTTTATGATAACAAGTTTTCCTTAACACTAACAACTTTTCTCATCAAAGTAACATTTTTTTCCTTAACACTAACAGAGTTTTAGTTACAACTATCAAATTTCTCTTAGAAGTAACAATTTTTCGTCAGTGATAACAAATTTTCTGTTAGAACTAGCAAGTTTTCTGTCAAAGATACCAAATTTTTCTTAGAAGCAACATTTTTATCCGTTCATGATAACAAGTTTTCTGTCAGAAGTAGCAAGTTTTCCTTTCACACTAACAAATTTTCTCTTCGAAGTAACAACTTTTTCCTCAGTACTAACAAACGTTTACTTAATACTATCAAATTTCTCTTGGAAGTAACCATTTTTTCGCCAGTGATAACAAGTTTTCTGTCAAAGATACCAAATTTTTCTTAGAAGTAATAATTTTTTTCGTTAATAATCTCTTAGACCACACTGCTTTTCCATTTACATAAGAAATTCATATTTAATATTTGCTAAATTTGTTAGAAGTAACAGTTTTTTTCTTAGCAGTAACAAATTTCTTCTAATAGCACCAAGTTTTCTTTCAAAGATACCATTTTTTTCTTAGAATCAACAGCTTTTTCCTATGTGATAACAAGTTTTCTGTCGGAAGTAGCAAGTTCTCCTCAGCACTAACAAAGTTTCTTATTGAAGTAACAATTTTTCGTAAGGTATAGCAAGTTTTCTGTTAGAAGTAGAAATATTTTCGTTTATAATAAAAAGTTTTCTGTCAGAAGTAGCAAGTTTTCCTTAACACTAACAAATTTTCTCTTCAAAGTAACAACTTTTTCCTCAATACTAACATACCTCTACTTAAAACTATCAAATTTTTCGTAGAAGTATAATTTCTTTCCGTTAATGATAAAAAGTCTTCTGTCAAAGGTAGCAAGTTTTCCTTAACACTAACAACTTTTCTCATCAAAGTAACAATTTTTTCCTTAACACTAACAGAGTTTTATTCAAAATTATCAAATTTCTCTTAGAAGTAACAATTTTTCGTCGGTGATAAAAAATTTTCTGATAGAACTAACAAGTTTTCTGTCAAAGATACCAAATTTTCTTAAAAGTAACAAATTTTTCGTTTATGATAGCAAGTTTTCTGTCAGAAGTAGCAAATTTTCCTTTCACAATAATCAATTATCTCTTTGTAGTAGAAACTTTTTCCTCAATATCAACAAACTTTTACTTAGTAATATCTAATTTCCTTTAAGAGCAACCCTTTTTTCTTTTGCGGTAAAAAGTTTTCTGTCAAAAATACCAAACTTTTCTTAGAATTAACAATTGTTTTCGTTAATAGTCTCTTAGACCACACTGCTTTTCCATTTACATATGAAATTCACATTTAATATTTGCACAATTTTTTAGAAGTAACAGTTTTCCTTAACACTAACAAATTTTCTCATCAAAGTAACAATTTTTTTCCTTAACACTAACAGAGTTTTAGTTACAACTATCAAATTTCTCTTAGAAGTAACAATTTTTTTTGTTAATTTCGACCACACTGCTTTTCTATTTACGAAAAATTAAGCCAGAAAAACGGGGGTTAGCTGACCTTTATTGTTTTGGTTTAAGTATAAATATATTCTTCATTTCTTAGTAGATTTCCATTTATATACTGTGAGGAGGCGTGTTTGAATCAATATAGACATTCAATTTCGTTTATACGCCAGTGAATGGAAGTGTTTGTTTAATGTGTGAGTTTTGTTTCCTATTTATTTATATTTTTTCTTTTGTTGTTTTTTTCTCTTTATGTGTTTAGTATATTTTTATCTTGATGTAAGTTAAGGTTTTTAAAAAGAATATTTTTTGTTTCATTTTTCTTTTCTTTTTTTCCGTTGAGAAAGGCTATGAGAAATTTGAGTGTGTTAAGTAAAAGTGTGTTAGTTTTAAGGTAAAATGTTGTTACTTTGATGAGAAAATTTGTTAGTGTTAAGGAAAACTAGCTATGTCAGCCAGAAAATTTGTGATCATAACGAAAAATTGGTACTTCTAAGGATAAAATTTTTCGTATCTTCGACTGAAAACGTGCTAGTTCAAGCAGAAAACTTGTTATCACTGACGAAAAGTGTTATTTCTAAGAGAAATTTGAGTGTGTTAAGTAAAAGTGTGTTAGCTTTAAGGAAAAACCTTGATGCATTGAAAAGAAAATCTGTTAATGTTAAGTAAAAGTTTTGGAGTAGTAATTAAAAATATTGATGCTTAGAAAAGAAATTTTGTAAGTTTTAAGATAATATAAGCTACATCTCGCAGAACACTTGTTATCATAACGAAAAACTTTGACATCTAAGAAGCATTTTTTATCTTTGACAGAAAAATTATTACATCTAACAGATAACTTGTTATTATAGACGAAAAAATTGTTTCTCTCAAGAGAAATTTATTATCATTGACGGAAAGGTTGGTGCTTTTAGAAAAATATGTTACTGTTAATAAAATGCCTATTACTTTTAATAGAAATTTGAGTGTGTTAAGTAAAAGTTTGTTAGTATTAAAGGAAAAATGTTAATACTTCGAAAAGAAAATTTGTTAGTGTTAAGGAAATCTTGCTATTTCTGTCTGAAAACTTGTTATCATAAATAAAAATTGTTACTTCTAAGAAAAATTTGGCATCATTGATAGAAATCTTGTTAGTTCTAATAGATAACTTGTTATTATTGACGAAAAAATTTTAACTTTTAAGTGAAATTTACTATCATTGACGGAAAGGTTGGTGTTATTAGAAAAAATTTGTTACTTTTAAGAAAATATCTATTACTTCTAAGAGAAATTTGAGTGTGTTAAGTAAAAGTTTGTTAGTATTAAGGAAAAAGTTGTTACTCCGATGAGGAAATTTGTTAGTGATAACGAAAACTTGCTACTTCTGACAGAAAACTTGTTATCATAAACGACAAAATTGTTATTTCTATGAAATATTTGGTGTCTTTAACAGAAAACATTCTACTTCTTATAGAAAACTTGTAATCACTGACGAAAAATTGTTACTTCTAAGAGAAATTTGATAGTGTTCAGTAAAAGTTTGTTAGTAGCAAGGTAAAAGTTGCTACTTCAAGGAGAAAATTTTTTAGTGTTAAGGAAAAATTGCTACTTCTAAAAGAAAACTTGGTATCATAAACGAAGATATTGTTATTTCTAAGAAACAAATGGTCTCTTTGACAGAAAACTTGCTACTTATAACAGAAAACTTGTTATAACTGACGACAAATTGTTACTTCGATGAGAAACTTTGTTAATGTTGAGGAAAACTTGCTACTTCCGACAGAAAACTTGTTATCATAGACGAAAAAGTTGTTACTTCTAAGAAAAATATGGTATCTTTGAAAGAAAACTTGGTACTATTAGAAGAAATTTGTTACTGCTAAGAAAAAAACTTACTTATAACAAATTGTGCAAACATTAAATGTGGATTTCTTATGCTTTAAGTATGTTTCATATCATTCGAAGACATTTAGAAAAAAAGTTGAAAAATATAAAATGTTAAAAAAATAATAAAAACAGTTTTTTTTAATAAAAAAAAGTTCAAAAAAATGGAGGGGCCCATAAATTTGGAGGGAGGGTTTCCCTCCTGTGTCTCAAGCACGCAAAAAAAAGGATTAAAAAATGTTGGGGGAGACCAAAAAGGTTGGGGAGGGATGAGCCCTTCTGTGCCTCAAGCGTGCAAAAAAAATATTACAAAAATGGGGGGGGGGGGCAAAAAAGTTGGGTGGACGGGGGGGTCCTTGGGGGGCCTTCTGTGTCTCAAGCGCGCAAAAAAAAGTATTAAAAAATGGGGAGGGGGCAAAAAGTTGGGTGGAGAAGGGATCCTTTGGGGGCCTTCTGTGTCTCAAACACGCAAAAAAATTGTAAAAAAATGGGGGTGGGGGCAAAAAAGTTAGGGGGGGGGGGGTCCTTGGGGGTTTGGGTAGGGGATCTTACAAAACTGTTCAAATGGAACTTGTGTATTATAACGAACACTGAGTTTCACCTCAAATCATGCTCTAAAATATCTCAAACTGTTTCATCCAAAAAATCCCTAAAATGTTGATTAATTTGTTTTAACCAAAATAATCCCCTAAAAGTAATTTCAGAATATTCCTTTTGTTTTGGCATTCTTTAGCGATGTCACATATAAAGTTCCCAGGAAACCATTTCCCGCGTAAAATATATTCAATCTGTCTTGACCTTATTTGGAATTCTTAAAAAATATCCAAGGTGTTCCTATTTATATTAGTAAAGTTCCGAAAGAATATTCATTTATATCTGGGACCCAAGGACCAGAGAAGCCATATTGTTTCTTAATTCCCCTCTTGTTACATTAGAATTCCCCGTCAATTATGAAATCAATTTCCCAGAAATATAGTCTGATCTTGTCCCCTTCGTGGATCAATAACATTGTCCCGTTAGTATTCAGTGCGCATGTGCATTTTCCCTACAGTATTGCCAAGTTCCCTGGTTGACCTTGAAAGAGGTACTTTCAAAGTACCAAATAGCACCTTTCTTATCTGGCAATGATGTAAACTCCCGTCCACGTCAACAAATAGAACCATGAATAATCTATGTACTCGTTGGAGTAATACCTAGATCCCTACTTCCCTTCTAATGGACATCCAAAAATTATCCAGGAAGAATATGGGGGTTTTATCAGAGGGGGATATTCCGCGGGAAAATTTTCAGAGGAACGCCTTGAACCAAAATACAAGTAAATCGGGGACGGGCTTTGAAACAGAATGTTGACACACCAAAAACTGAAGATGTATTCTAGGAGTTGTTTAACTCTATGTACGTAGATCAACAAGAATCGATGTCGCACAAGGATGAGCTGATTTTTAGTTTCTCATGTGATTCGCTGGTTTTAGCTGTTTGACGAATATTTTCCGAAAGCTCCGGTGTTTGCGTCTCTGTTGCGCACGTCCTTTTTAGTGACCAATTATTCCATTTGTAAAATATGTATACTTACCTTCACTCTTTACCCCCTCCCGAGAAAGAAAAATGTTATGCCTTAAACAGTTTCGTAATCGTTAGAAATCGCGTATTAGATAATATACCGTTAGCAGTCTGTCAAAAGACTTTATCCTGTAGGACTATTCCTAGGGGGTGGTGTTGCCCGGGGAAAGGCTAATTATGGAGCCCTTGTTCTGACCCAAACATAAATAAAAAAACAAAAGCCCCAGCTGCGGCGTCCCCACATCCACAGCCACCCAAGTCATGGCGTCTGAGACAACTTGTCCCTGTCCCCTCCCCCCTTTGAACAGCCTTGATCCTGATGAGCATCGACAAATTATTTAAACAATTTAATTGCCCAAAACCAAAACTCATTAGGAAACTATTAAATACATTTCAGATAATTTGTTTTGAACATAGACATCCAAATTACTGTATTTTTATGCGTAATGGGAAGCTTGTGAAGTTTAGACTCAACAAAAAATTTTTTTTCTCGTTCAAGTTCTGGAGGAAACTTGAACGAAGCGTATTACTATTAGCAAAATCTGATCAACGGCTTGTTTGAAAAGTTTAAGCAACATTCCCCCAGGAAAACTTTCCGTTCTGTCCTTAAAATTTTTACTGATTATATCTATAGGTATGCTAAAAAAAGGAAGGGCGAGTCCCATAACATAAAGTTATACTAGGAAATAACCACTGGAATCAGGCTTTTAAAGCCACTGATAACGTATTTGAGAAAATAGCTTTAAGCGATGAGAGATTTAAAGCAACAGAAATTACAACATACATATATGAGGGAGCATAAGCCCATTTGAACCTTCCACTATTCATACAAGGGCGTAATTCCCTCTTCACTTAAAATCTAAAGTACCAATATGATGATTACACAACATTCGAACATTCAGCCAAAAAAAATAAAAAATAAAGCTGGCACTTAAGAACTATTTGTGAAAGCGTAGAAAAAAAAGAACGAACGAGAAAATCCAAAAAAGAGTTTCAAGAAAATCTTCAAACGGCCTCTTAACCCTCCTCTTGTGCACGTCCCATCCCTATTTTCGGAGCTGCGTTTCTTTTAAGTTGTAAAATAATTTCAGTAAAAAAATTTCTAAGCTGTACAACAGTAGAAAGGGGGGTTCTACTCCCGAAAGAACCACGTGGTTTATGGTTTTCTCACTGAGAATGAAAAAACAGAATTTTTCTCACTTGAAAAACCAGGAATTTTCTCACTTTTATGGATGTTTTCATGGACGGTTATGTGTGTTGTTTGATTTATTTGATGTTTTTCATGGTTGTCAACATCAAATTATGGATGTTTTATGGTTCGTTGTCAGTGAGAATTTGAAAAACAGGAACTTTCTCACATTTATGTCTGTTTTCATGGATGGTTATGTGTGTTGGTCGATCTATTTGATGTTTTTCATGTCTGTTTTATGGTTTTTGTCACTGAGAATGAAAAAAAAGGAACTTTGTCACATTTATGGATGTCAACAGCAATTTATGTTCCTGTTTTTTGATTAATTGTCAGTAAGAGTGGACAAGGTCGACACAAATGTTATAAGTTCCACGGAAACAGTTAGATCATGTGTGTTCTTTTCAACCACTTACGGATTTAGGTAAAACCAGCTTCTTGGCACAACAGAGGGTTGGCTAAAAATTCGCATTAGCATGCCTATAAGGACAGGATTTTTTGGTAGAGCTTTATTAGTCTGTGAATAGAATTCAAAGGAGTGTCACGAAGAAGAACAGTTTGACTTTACTCATTTGGATATATATATTTGTGATGGCGATGAGTGGAATGTTTACCCTTTTAGAAGTTCATAGTGGAGTTGATGATAATAATACAAGAGCACCAAACATTGCGGTGGAAATCACGAAAGGATCATATCTTTGTCTGGAATGGGATGCAGTATATGAAAGATATATGATATCCTTGAGTAAATTTAAAATGAAGGATCAATTGTGTTTTGCTGCAAAAGTTGATATAGCACATGTGAATAGACTTCAATGTGATTTAAGTGCACTGGTAAAACATATTGAAGACAATAAACACTATCGCTGATTGTACAGGCTCTATATTATTGATGTTGTTGTAAAATTTCAATAAAATTGTTTCGAAATCGAAAGTGTTTTCTTTCTTTTCTGGTTAGGCTATGGGGCTAACGAATCAGGGTCAGTCTAGAGTAGGCAGTCGGAGTGAAAGGATTTAACAATGAATAAATTTGAGAAAGAGAGAATTAGATCAAATCTAGTGTTTATGGAAAAACATTTGATTTTGGATGACGATTTTCTCGAGTTATCTCTTCAACGCAGGATATTCTCTTGACGGGGGACACTTGACAATATAATGAGGAGTGATTCTCCTCCATTGGACTATTGTATGAAACTTTTAAAATGTGATTCAAATGCTTATAGCCAATTTATTGATATATTAATTGGAACAAAGCAGAATCATATTGTGGATATACTTTTGAATACATTGCCAATGGATTCAATGTAGTGGGCTTCCCCCATCATTTAACAGTTGTAACGTCACAGATTTACTCATCTCTCACCCAGGTCCCTCTCATGGAAGTTATCGAGCAAGAACACTCATTTTCGTTTGAGATTTGAGCGAGTTGCAGTTAGAAATTGAGAAATGCTCTATATGTGCACTTTGTGCATTAACACTCCTTGTAGGTGGAACCAGTGCGAAACATGTGCAATTAAAGAATAGTCTAGTGACAAGTTTAAATTATGTAATCCATGTAAATTACATAGAGGTTATGCAGTACAAATTAAAGGATGTAATTCATGTCTTGAGGAGGTTTGTGACTCTCATCCTAGAGGACACCTGTGCTCCAATTGTCACTATGATAAATGTGATCAGTCGGAGAATACTTACCCCGCTATGATTGGAAAGAATCCCAAACGTGATTTTAGTTTATTTCTACGAGATTGGTATCGTCGTGGATATAAATCATTCTTGGAAGAGGAATCTGGTCTACTATTCAACTGTTGGGGTAACAAGACAATTTGGTTTCTACGTCATCGTTGTGATGACACTACCTAGTATGAATATAATCCTAGAGATTTTTATTTGGCAGTTAACGAATGTGATTCCTCATTTGAAACCACTGTATGTGATAATGCTTCAAATAGACAGTTTGAAACTCGTGAATTTCATAATATGAATGCAAATAGTATCAATGACTTTACAAAGAGATATGATAAGAGTGAAGTTACATTGTACTGTAGAAAATGTGACCCTGACTTTGCAGTCAATCAAGATCAATATGCAGTGAATCCAAATGATTTACCAGCATTAGTGGTTCACGACAGTTGCCTATACACCGAAGATGAAGAAATCTAAAGTGAAGATTTAAAGACATTGTTGTATATATATGAATTTTATTAATAAACAAATTCACAAACATTTTTTAAGAACTTTACTCTTAGGGCACTGAAATAAATAATATATAGGTCTGATAGGATATTTTCAACTATAAAGTCATTCAGACGTGTATTGTCAACATAAATGTGGAGAAACTGCTTGTAAGTACAGCCGCGACATCGGAACACAAAATAGAGGAGTGCATGGAAGCCACAGCTTTTAGTCGTTAGATACTGAACCCTCTTCTGATTTTGAATAATAGTTTTCCCACTGCTCTCAATATAGTTGCTGATGTGGGGTGTGTACAATGTATAGGGTAGACCAAGAGGATCAAAAAATTCAATCGTCTTCATTGTTTGAAAGATGCACAGCCAATGACCCGTCAGCACAGTCGACGGACTGCTATTAACAATAATTAAGGTATTGTTGATACTTTGAATTTTTCCAAGAAAGTCCGAGGGCAGACAATAGGATTTGTACAGGGACATTTAGGAGTCCATATTAAATACATTGATTATTTGACTGGTATTCATGGCGCTAAGTCTAGTAGAACACTGCCTTCGGGAGTGATTTCCCAATAGGTTTTATATTGATTTAGTGAGATTAGTGCAATACTCTCAGCCAATGGGTCGGCAAATGTACACTCTAAACGCACACTCCCCGTACGTACTATACTCATATCCTGCGTACCTGACAAATCCAGAACAATGATACCATGTAGTTTAGCAAACATATCTTCGGTTATACCATTTTCAAATAGTTTAGAGTCATGATCTAGGGTTTGCATGGTCAACTCGTACAATGTTCTATAGGATTTATCAAAAGATAGATTGTAGAGTGGGATACCGTTTACTTTTCACACAAGAGATGAAAGTCCAAACATCTCGAATTTATTTGGGCATTCAGTCCACGATCCTATTGCACTGGCAATTTTTACAAATGACAAGATAAGTTATGACAAGTTTTCGACATCAATAAGGCATGAATCGGTGAAGGCGGGTGGGCCCATTGCAATATGACGTTGAATTGGTGATTGTATGAGGAACAAGTAGTTAAATATTATTCCCAATGACTCTCAATTTTTCCCCGGCCAAAGCAACCGAACTCATGACCTGTTGTTTGCGTACATGAAGTATTGCCGAGGTGAGGGAGAGACTTACATCAGGATTGACATCAAGTTCTTTTCTCAATATGAAATTGGATGGTGCAAGCGTCATTTTTATATCCACTTTAACATTGGGCGGCAGCCATTGGGGTATATTAAATATTTCATGATATATTTTTCCAACTAGATGTAATTCACTAGTTGTAGCATTTTTAAGTGCATCTGTACTATCAGTATTAGTAATATATTCATAACCATTGCAGGTGCCTCTCAATTCCTTGTATGACTTGGGTGTCATCAGCATGAATTGCATATAGCTTGTTTAATTTGAGAGATTGTTGCTTGTGCTCACCAGCGTGCCATTGATTTAGACACTGATTTGACGAAATAAATTATGTATTATACAATTTTCATAGTATATTCCATCGGCCAGAATTGTAATTGTATTTTAGGATTTCCGGACTTTCATTTTCAAATCTATAAATGTTGAAGACATGTCCATAAAGTAGTCTTCATTGGAATAAATTTGAAACTAAATAATATCAAAGAAGGGTTGCAGAGGATAAAAATCTGCCTAGTATCCATGCTTAACACTCACGTCAACATTTTCTGCATTGAATAAATTCAATGAGGTGGTTATTGGAAACCGAGAATCCTAATGTGGCAGGTAGGACATCTTAAAAGAAGAAATCTAGTTTCGATCTAACAATTTTATTCTTTCTGGGACTTCTTCTTCTGTTTACAGCACATGCCGGCTTTTTCCTTATTTTCTTTGACAACAGGGATGATGTCTTTCGTGTCCGACCTGAGTGGAGACTGATGAGGGGTGAAGTGTTTCTTGACCTTTTTAAGCCTTTACCATTTTGTTTTAATTTCTCGCCAAGGGTTCGCGCACTGGACCTAAGATTTTCCGAAGCACTTTTTTTAAATTCCTTGCCAGAGCCCCAATCGTATAGTGTAGAGGATGCAGAATCTGTCGCAGCCGGTACAAGATAATTTCTAGCCAGTGGTAGTGAAGAGCGAAACAGCTTAGCAAACCAACTGCCAAGACCGTAGCCAGACATTGACGAGCGTCCTTTGTAATAGTCCATTCCATTGCCCTGTTGTCTTGGGCCAAGAGTATTAACATAGCAGTCAATATCAGGACAAGTGAATACCACTTTTTTATTAGACATCTTGCTTTTGAACGATTGTCGAAAATGGCATATAATCACAGCCAAACCTTTTGAAATTGCTATGGGATCACCCAATTCGGTTCTTAGTGTTAACTGACTGAGTTCCAAATAGGAAGTGTTTACGGAAATATACTGAAGATGCTTTATATTGTAGTGATGAATATGTTCCTGATTAGTTTTTCGTTCAAGAAGTTAAAGGAGGGGGACATTTGAAAGACCGACCCGGGATGTTTACAAAAATGAAGCGTAGAGAAATATACAGGTGTCTGTGAAGAAGGCAGGCGGATAGTCAGTGAAAAGGAAATTAGTGATTCAGGCACTCTTACCATTGATTATATTGAGCTTAAAGCCAAGAACATCCTTTAGATTATCATTGAGAATGACCTTTTCACTGCCAATAGGTGAACTAAAGTAGATCTTACCCTTTTCCTTTGAATAGTTGAAATGAAAAGCACCTTTTTTATGTACGGAAATTCTTTCGTTAATGGAGCGATATAAATCGTTCATATCAGTGAGTTCCTCATAGGGTAATTCAACGTATAAATAATTCAACCAATAGCTTTTATGAATTTGTTCTTGATCACTTGAGGATGGTTGTGGCGGCCAATCATAGGGTCTAATTTTTATATTATATTTACGATCTTTTCTCAGGATGTCATAAGTATTTTTGAGAATACAGTCGACAAGAGCCACTTCATACTTTCTATTGTCATCGAATTTGATGGTGGGGGAGAGTTTCGTCCAAAAATCACTTGTTCTATTCAAGTCATTGTAGAGAGGATCGGAAACATTTGACATGAAAGTCACATAGAAATCATTGGGCATTGTTAATATCTTCAGCACTGACCCCAAAATCAAAATCTGAGTTGTATCCTAGCCAGCGAACAAGCAACTGTCTCTTGCCATGGCGTGTACGACTCTTTAATATCTTTTCAGTTTGATAGATTTCACTAGTGTTTCTAACTTTTTGCAGTTCAAATTCATAAAAACCACCGAGAATCTTATCATCTTTGGTGTCTCGCAGTCGATATGTCGTGGGCTCGGTGTCCAGGATTTTGGACACTTTAAAAAGTTCTTTGCTCCATAAATAAGTCCCCTTTTTAAAAAAATTGGTGGTTCTATTAATTCGAACAGTATCACCAACATTGAATTTCTTCTTCACATTTTTTTTCTATTTTTCATTATTGGAGTAGTGCTTTAGAAAAGAATCAATTGTATTTTAATTGTAGTGAACATCCTAAAGACTTGAGTTGGACAGAGGTCGATGGGGTCGATGGTTGTATATCTGCATGATTTTATCTAAATCATGAATAAAAGCCGATGTATTTTTCAGTGTACAATATCTTGAAATTAATAAACGAATCGTTATTATTAATCGTTCAGCCAATGCAGCCTTTATCGGGCTGTGACTATGATAAAGTGTTGTATTATATTTCAATAGAACCTTTTGCACATGGGGATTAACAAATTCACTGCCACGATCCGATTGAATTTTTCTATATGAATCGTGTTCAAGAATACTTTCAATGGCCCTAGCAACTTCAGCACCTCTCTTTGACCGTAATGGAATGGCATAGGCATAGCGACTAAGGACGCTGATTGCCACCATAATATATTTTTCGGGCTTATTGCGACGTCGTTGAATAGTGTCTAAAGTTAAAAGATCCGTTTGCACTATATGCAAAGAGAAAAAGGCTTTAGTTTGTCGATATTGTTTGCTGCGAAGCCTGTGATTCCGATGCAGTGTGTAACTCGGTTCTTTCTCTAGATACTCTTTTGCTTTTTTCAATGTGGTGGTGGTGGTGGTGCCGGAGACAGCTTTAGAAAGCGTTTTGGGAGAACTTAAACTTCCCGCTTAACCAATATTTTCATAGACACCTTTCAGAACTTCATCCATTTTGAGCGTAAACGTGTAGTGTAATGTCCACTCCCCTTTTGCACACTGGAGGGTTAATCAATTCGTCTTCGCTTTTGACTAGCAGCCACAGGTGTTGTAAAATCAGTGGCGCTGATAGTATTTTCAAATATTGAATCTTCTTCTTCTTTTTTAAATGATGTTGGTGTTGGTGTTGGAGGAGGACTATATTCTCTTAGTTTCTTTAGAATTTGCTTATTGCCAATAAGACTTTTGGGAAAGTTTGATACACACAGAAAGGTGTATAGATTATTGTCAAAGGATAAAAGTCCTTTACGATTCGTCACCATATCACAAATTAAATCAACTAGATTATAACTTTTTCCCTGAATTATAATTCGTTTCTCTGTGCTATCGACTTGAACTTGATGTTCATCAGCAGTTTCCAACATGAGATAAGATAATATTATTTTACTCTGTTCTGGATAGGTGAGTGGCAGTAGGTTTCCAATTTTTGATACAATTGAATTAAAGTCTTTCTACTTTGATTGCACTGCAGAATCTTGATGAGATTTGTCCAATTGAGAGGGATCGGTGGCGGCGGCGACGGTGACGGTGGGTCTCTCATTATAAGGTTTTTGTTTGTTCACACGTCGTATTGCATCTTGGAATAAAATCAACTGTTGATCATCGGCAATATTCCTATCGTTAATACATTTGTTTAGATTTTCTTCAAAATGTTTGACGGGCGAGAGGACAAGTTCAAATGGTGTCAATTTATAGGGTTTTGCCATTCTCTAGAGAAAACTGTTTACAAGTCCTGCAATTATTGGCAGTAAAAGTCTCAAAAAGCTACCGCCTGCTTGAAGGAGTAGTGTTCTTTATATTTTTTGACCCTTGTTTTTAAAAGACCAGTCAACGAAACTTGAAAGAGTTTTGTTTTTATGGTGTCAAAAAATTTATGGCAGTTGAACAATTCCCGCAGTTAAATTTAAACAAAGTTCAGATATTAGATTAATGAAATCATTGTCAACACCATGTTTGAGTAGGGTCTTCCTAAGCAATGGTTTTGAAGTGCTTAAACGGAAAATAAATGCCGTTGTTCGTGTAGTTTCTTCAGTGTCATAATGGCAACTAATAGTCTTTTCTACTGTTTACCGGAAGATATACTGTAATTTCATTGTTGAAAATGTCGGTGATTACACGTAGATCCTTGGGCGTGCTCTGATTAAGATTCAGCAAAATGTAGCCATAGGGCTTGCTAGTCGCCTGAGTGTACGCTGAAAACAGAAATTTAGGGGTGCCGGGGTATATCTGTTTATTGAGAGTTATGAGTGAGCTAGAATCACGAACAACTCGATAGATAATATAGACGGTGCAATTCAAAGCAAGGGTTCGCATACATTTGCTCTGATGAAACAGATTGTGTAGAACCAGAGTAACGGAAATGTGTTCATGGTGGGAGCGAACAGTGAACAGTTGTAGCATTTCCTGTAAGAACTGTTCAATGGATTCAGCCAAATCGTTAATAATTAGCCACGAGTTCAGTTCAATGCTATTGAAAACATCAAGTCCCCGTATGAATTGTATTGGTATGGTTGTGGCAATACCTTTTATTTGATCATAGGATTCTTGTCAAATAATAAAGCAATAGTAGATTTTTTTCGGTTTCTTCAAAAACATTTTACCGCAATTTTGAATTATTTTAGCTAAAAGTGTTTTTTTCCCCGACATTGAGGGACCACACAGAAACGATCTGAAGGGTGTTTTAAATTGATACATACTGCTGTTGACAACAGTCGGACTACAACTAACTGCAAATCATACGTTTCCAACTAATAAGTAGTAGCAATAACTTCCCCCATAGATCTATCTATTCAAGAACAACAACAACAAAAAACAATATTTCACGATAGTATTTATTTCGGCACTGCATGAAAACAAATATTTGTTCAACATGAACTGCAACGATAAAAATAACACTTGTTCAACAAGAAGAGTTGACAAAATTTCATGGTCAACATGAAAACTCTATTTGTTCAACATGAACTCGGCAATGATAACACTCTATGTACAATAAAAAAAACACTTTTGTCCATCATCAGCTCTTATTGTCTTAAAAAACACTTTTCTGTACAACAGTTTTCTGTCCATCATTAGCAACACTTATTGTCCTTAAAAACATCTAAAAAAAAAACACTTTTCTATACAACAACAACAACAAAAAACAGAAAACACTTGAAAATCACGGGATAGCACAGTTGAACATTACAGTGAATTTAAAGGTGGGATCCCCCCACCCCGGGGACCACGGGTCCGAAGGCCGGCCGGCCATGGGCGGGACCCCCCCCCCCTGGGTGGCCATGGGCAGGGACCCCCCCCCCCGGGCGCCGCGGGGCGAAAATGGATTGTACACAATAGTTGTCCGGTCACTGCTACTGCTACAGGTTAGGTTGGGTTAGTTGGGTTAGTGGTGGTTAGATTGGGTTAGATGAGGTTGAGTTAAGGTGGTTAGATTGGGTTAGTTAATTTATGTACAGGTTGGAGCATTTAATTTATGAATGGGTTGGGTGGTTAGTTGGTTAGTGGTTGGGTTAGTCAGGTTAGGTTAATTTATCCAGACCAAGTTGATTGCGATAGTCTATGCATTCAACTCGGTCTGAAATACGGTAGTGGCCATGAGGTAGGACACTCACACCATTCTCGAGCACATAGACTTTGTTAGATATACACGACATTGCATTCTTTTCCACTCTCACAGTATAATTTCTATACTGTAGAGAGCGAATTGCAAGCACTTGTGCTCTCGACACTAGGCTACTTTCTACACAGTCTCTGTACACGCTCATGTTGAAATTGCTCTTTACAAAATGTGTAGGCACCCCTTTACACGCGTTCTTTTCATCCCCACAAAGAGTTTCAACTCAATAGACTTTAGGACCCGGGAACACCCCCCTGGATATCAAATCACCCCCCGTCTCTGATATTAAATTTAATAGTTGGTTGGGGGCTTGACGTTTCCCAACTCGGGGTAGAGTGATGGATTCCAGTTGGTGAAATCCATCCGTGAGCTGATGTGTTCCCCCTTTTCTAGATCCTCCAATAAATCTTCGGTCCCATTTACCTTTAACAGTGTATCCCCATAGTAAACTTGAACCTCCCCCTCCCGTGGCCATTGCACCTTGCAAACATTGTAAAAGAACGACAATATGAGCTTTTTGGAAATTTCCAGTACTGAACTACCACCTGCTATATTCTTGTTCAGCACTACATTTCGCTTTCACCTGAGTAGAAGAATCATGCAGGTCTCTATACACCTGAACGATGTAACATTAGGATTCGCAATAATTCGTGCACATTCTTGGGGGTCAGTCACAACGTCGAAGCGACATCTGTTCCGTACGCTTTCGCACATTTTGCAAAACGCTGAATTTATGATGAGTTTGTACATTTCCTTCTCTACCTTTGAATTTGCCCTAGAGCGTTTATCGACAAAAGTGTCGATAAACGTTTTCAAATATGGTCGCTGATTGAACTGCAGGACCCTGTGTATTTTGGTGATCTTGAAACCATTGCTCACCATCCAGCGCAAAAGCACATGGTGAACAACGATATTCTCTTTAGGGTCCAAATCAGCAATCAGTTTCTGTTTGGAGGGAGTCCAGTGCATCCCCATATCCTCAACCAATGATCGATTGTAGGGGCTCAAAGAGTCCCTGCTCACGGGCCGATTGATACAGGGAAAGACAAAATCTTTGACGGACTCGTGAAGCGCCAGCGGAATGTGACCGTCAATTTCAAAGAACCATCCTTGTGGCCCATTGTCCTCGACGGTGGTAATGTCTGGGAACTCACAAGGATTCTCAAGCCATTGATAGTTCCAACACGGTAAAGAGTAGTGTGACATTGCCGAGCGGTACAAAGAGTTCATGTCCAAGATCACTGAATTTGACTTTACACCTGTGCTTTGTCCGCTTGGATCAGTCGATAAGACACGGTCCCCATGAAAAACATACCCACTCAGCATTGAACCCTCTAAAAAAAGACGTTGATCTACATCGGTGATTAGGCCTATTTCCTCCCTGCTAGTTTTTAAAACTAAATCCATCACTAAATGTGGTGTGGAGAAATAATAGCCTATATCTAATCCAAACTCTGAATAGATTTGGTCTGTGTTCTTACAGACTATATCCAACAGAGTTAGAACGTCACTGGCCAAGTACAGTCTACAATAATCCCACCCATTTTTACAATCCCCCTTGGACCAAACCTTCTTGGCAAACTCATACTCCTCGGCTTCACTGTTGCATTCACTGTTGGTCAGTGAATTGTAAAAAGCTTCAATTGGAGGTAGTTTCACCTCACTTAAGCGAGCGCCAGAACAGTAATAGTCGTATGCGTATATACCTTTGTAGGTCAATGGTTCATACATTTCACTTTCTGGAAAGTGCTGTTTAAGCAAGGGAAAGCAATAAAAATTGTCGCTTTTTTGCACTTGAATCAATTGACTCATTACCTTGGGAAAAAAACTAAAGGAATCTAGGAAACTGATTTTAGTCCAACACGTATGCCCATTATCCACTGCCTGCTATTTCAGTTCGAGAAGCAACAACTTCTTGGCCGATTTGGGGATAATGTTATAGGTAAATGAACTATTTACCCTTGGACTGTCTACTACTCCTCCCTCCCTATGCATACGTGCCAGTGCCGGTAAAATAAATTTTAAGTCATAATTAGAGTTGTGAATAAAAACAGGGATAAAAAACTGCTGGCTAACATTTAAATTACACGATTGATGCGCAACCCCCCTAAAATTACTACCCCTCAAGGATATTTCCTGCCACAAGTGATTATGATCTCTGACTTTCCCCCTCCCACCACCCCCTCTTTTCACTGTAGTCCCCTTAACACCCTCTACGAACTCCCTCTTACAAACCCACCATATTGTTTGATTTTTAATCGCTAGACGATCCTCTGCAGACAACACCCTTGGATAATGTGTATTTCTCAAACGGGAAATAGCACCATTAGCGGTGCCAAGTACTTTAGTCAGTGCCTTGATCATACACTCTCTCATCAAATGTTTCAACTATTTCTAACAACCGCCTGGTGTTAGAACTATCTCGTAGCGCATGAGCATAGGACACTGCAAGGACCTGGTGTTCTTTGATTTGGTTTAGAATTCGAGGGTTATTCACACCCATATGCTTAGATTCACTACCCCAAGATATTTTGTTGAACTGGAGAAGTGTGTTCTGGAAATTTTTAAATCGTAGAATGGACCTATACCCTGAAACAGTTTCCACTGTCTGGTATCCGTGCCGTCTACAGTGCCTCATGTGACTCCGTAGTTTCATATCACTACGGAATTGTGAGAAGCATGTTGGACAGTAGAAACGCTTCCCCTTATGCTTACCACCCCCTAAACCTCTACTCATGTCAGTGATCGGGTTAAAATGGCCATTTGAAGTGGCAGGGTCATTAGGTGGTGTATATAACAACCAAACCCAGTGTCTGACCAAATCAATTGACGGGCCCCTTATAGGGAAGACCACCCCCTTATTTTTTAAACGAATCCTGTCTTCAAATTCAGTTTCATACTGAACCAGAGTAACGCCGATATTTAAGTGGGCATTAGCCCTTTCAAAAATATCAATAGATCGAAGCGTTACTGGGTATTTCCCCTCTAAACAATAAAATCTACAATGGGTAAATCGGACCTGTCCTTCCCATGTACAGCCCAATTGTCTAAATTCGTCTTGGTAGCGTCACGTGCTAGAGGCTCGAATGCTGATATGAGGAAAGCATATCTGAAACACTTTTGACCTGTTTCAAAACAGATCCGCTGGACACCTTGACAACGTTCTAGATCTGAATTATATTTTAAAACTACTGACCTTTCAGTCCCACCGCCTGCCCCCCCTCTTAAAATAAATCTTTCTTAATTTTAAAAATATTAACACTTAAATTTTCAACAAAAAGAACTAGAGATCCACTACCATTTTCATTAAAGTTCTCGAGATGCGTTATAATTTGATCTACCCAATCCATGAAAGCACCCTCAAAATTTTATAAATTCGAATAAACCAAACGCATCTCGGAATGTACATAATGATAATAAACTTCACTTTTCCCCTCATTTAAATAGAACACTTTTAAAACAATAGAAACCTTAATTGATTCCCTCCCCCACAATTGAATTTGGTTCTCAACAAGTGCACGAATTTTATCTACATAGTTGTGTACAATTTCTACGGGGTCAAAAACAAATTTTCCCCCCATTAGTGTATTAAAAGGGTCTCCAAAAGTCGCAGTGTAAACAACTATTGCATTTAAAATTCTATTGGTCAATTGAAAATCGGGGAGAGTTGTTTCCCCCGCCCCCTCTTGGAGCGTATCCCCTCCCCCCAGTTGTTCAACAAGATCTGGGGTATGCTCCCCTTCAGGTGTTTGAAGTGGACTCGTTAGGGTATCGGAGGCTGGAGGAGGAGGAGGATGGTTCCCAGTTAATTCATTTGTGAAATCATTTAAAAGCTGTAGTGTATTTGGGCTCAAGTCCCCCAGCTCAACTGTGCTATTATCTACATTTAAAAAATCATTTAAATACTCATCAATATTATCAGATATTTCATCGGTATTGGCGATATCACTCCATGGTGAAATGTTGTTGGAGAGCTCCTCAGCTTCTCCAACTAATGAGGGGGAAGACAAAGAGTAGGGGACCAATGCACCAACCTATAAATGAAAAATAGCTTATTTTCAAAGTGTTCAAATCATCTACTGCTTTTAAAATTTGGATTATTGCTTAATAACATTTGGTTAATTCAACTGAAAGTTCCAACTTAAGATAATCTAAGATATGACATAGAAGGTGGCAATTTGTTCGTTTATTTTCATAGTGTTGAAATTTTTTTTTTGCGGCGCTTTTCGGGCCCACAGCGCATCCTGTGGTACTTCTCGGGCCCACAGCGCATCCTGCAGCGCTTCCCTGACCCGTGGCGCATCCTTGCGGCGCATCCCTGCGGTGCGTCTCGGGCCCATAGCGCTTCCTGCGGCGCTTCCCCGGCCCATAGCATATCTTATATTAGTTTAAGATATTTACAGTCTAAAACATCACATGACATAGAAGGCGGCAATTTGATATTGTTCAAACAATCCCTCCAAATAAAATTTCATGTTAATACTCTTTATCTGCACTGGGAAAAAAAAACAAAAAAAACGTGATTTGAAAAGGATATCCATCTACTCTCATGATATACAAATCATTCAGATATAAAGTTTTTTTTTTTTTTATTTTATAGGCAAGGGGAACCATTCGCCAATAAAGCAATTTATAATGCAATGGATTTTGCTACTTATTATGAGCGGGATATAGTGCATTTTTTTTGGCTTCACTAATCTAATTTGGCAAAGGGGTGAATGCATGCACTTGACATGATTCAAAAGGGGAGAACATTATATTTCCTTTGGGGAGAAAAATCTTTCAATATCCCGCTGTGATATACTTTTACACTGTGTTCGAAAATGTCGCATGTAGAACAGGAATAAAAAAGTTGGAAGAAAATGGTAGATATTTCTATGATAGGTAGGAAAAAATGCTTACATTTGCAAAATCTGTCTCGACTTGGATGTCGAATGGATCTGACTGAGCACTCTGGAGGATAACCTCCTGATTTAGCGTTGATGGGGCAGCTATTAGAGGTCCAAGGAGAGCGGATGTTCTAGCGATGTCACATTCCAATACGGCTTGGGTAGGCATCACTTGTTTAGGAGGCTTCGGCCAGCTACCATATTGCATGTCAGGAGCCTTCGCTGGGCCCGCATTATTAGCCCTTGCTCTCTTACTGGGTGGTGGTGACGGGCATTCTTCACAATTTGCCTTAAAAAGAAGAGAAAAAATTAGTTTCAAAATAATTTGCTCCTTTTTTTAAAAGAAGGAAAATTAGTATCACCATCCACACGAACCATAATTTGGTCTAGAAAAGAATTTATCACTAAGAAAGTCCCCCTGCGCCAGCATTTTCAGTAAAGATAAAAATAAAAATATACTAAACTCAGAAATCAAATGCTATTTCAATTAATTAAAAAAAAGGCTTATTCATAGACATCCCAACCTAACCTTACTTTTCATGCAAACGCTTTTGTTTTCATTTTACAATAATGGTGATAGAATTGAGGCATGTCAAACCCCTCCCCCTTTCACCAATGTCCTAAATATATTGTTGGTAATTATTTTTGGAAATAATCCCGTTTCACCGGTTCTCTAGCAAATACAGTTTACAAATCCACAAGCTTAATAAACAGTAATCTCTTTTTGCTTAAAACCGTTTTAACTTGAGAAAGAAAAAAACAAATCCTTTTTATCCTTGAAACAATTTGGTTAAGTCACTAACGTTAAGGATTAACAAGCTTGAAGTGCAATTGTGGGGTGTCAGCTGTTTAAATCATTGCGGAAAAATGTTTTTGAGTCAAGTAGGCGGCGATGGTTGGATTAAATGGAAACAGTTTATTAATAGCTATGGGAATAGACAGAAGTTGAATGTCACTTTTTGATAGGCTTACAGAAAGAATAAATTTATCGAAAAAAAAGAGAAATATTTCTATTAGCAAGAATTATACCTGTAAAAACAGAGTGGGGGTGGGAGGGGTGTTAGGTTTATGCAATAAAAAGAACATATTTTATGTTTCCTAGTGAGTATAAAGATTGCACGGTGGTTAGGTTTGTGGGGTGGGGGGTGGGATACTTACCTAAATATACTAGAGGGTGACCAAGGAAAATAATTTTATTTTGAAAATGAAAAAATGAAAATGTACTCACATTGCTAATTGTGGCTGCCAAGGCTTCAAGTTCATCAATAACATTCATTGTTGTTTCAATTGTGTCACAAGACTTTCTGATAATTTAATTACATTGCGTGCCCGTTATATACGAAATGTCAAGGGTGAATTGTTATGTAACGGGGGAAAACCATTCGTAACCAGCCCTCTGATTGGCTGAGAAGGAGGATGTATCCGAATCGGTGATTGGCTGAGAAGGATGCATGTACTTCCGGTTTCCTATTCCAGGACACCTTGACATTCATCTCTAGCATGCACTTGTCCAAAACAACAATAATAAATAAATCCCTCAGGCCTAAAGATTAAAGAAACCATAATGTTTCTTAATTCCTCCCTCGTGAATCAATAATTTCCCCGCCGATTATGTAAATCAAGTTCTCAGGTTAGGTTCGCCTCAAGATCAAAGAAACCATAATGTTTCTTAATTCCCCCTTCGTGAATCAATAATTTCCCCGCCGATTATGTAAATCAAGTTCTCAGGTTAGGTTCACCTCAAGATCAAAGAAACCATAATGTTTCTTAATTCCCCCTTCGTGAACCAATAATTTCCCCGCCGATTATGTAAATCAAGTTCTCAGGTTAGGTTAACCAAACAATCTCATAACATTGACGTCGAGCATGTACATTCTCACTGACAAGGAACAGACATAAAACAGGAACATAAATTGCTGTTGACATCCATAAATGTGACAAAGTTCCTGTTTTTCCATTCTCACTGACAAAATCCATGAAAACAGACATAAATGTGAGAAAGTACCTGTTTTTCAAATTCTCACTGACAACGAACCATAAAACATCCATAATTTGATATGGACAACCATGAAAAACATCAAATAAATCGAATAACACATATAACCATCCATGAAAACATCCATAAAAGTGAGAAAATTCCTGTTTTTTCAAGTGAGAAAAATTCTGTTTTTTCATTCTCAGTGAGAAAACCATAAACCACGTGGTTCTTACCGGAGTAGCACCCCCCTTTCTACTTACAACAATAATTTTCAGATTAAATATATCAGTTTTCTGTTCAATTTTATCTTTTTTTTTCTTCTGCAATTTATTGATAGTTTTTTAAAGGAAAAGGCATAAATTCAAAAGGTTATATTCTTCATGAGCACCGGCAGAAGATTTCCCAAGGGACCAAGTGCAACAGCAACTTTGTTTTTACCATGTCTTAGCGTAAACATTTCTTATTATTCTTGTGGTTTTAAAAGTGAAGATAATACAAGCATCTTTTGAAAAGTTGAAATTAGGGTTCATATTAAAAGACGATCATTGGAATAGCAAACCATTGCATACATTCGACTTAGTTGGTCAAAACTAAATCAATCTGCTTCAATAGCAATCCAATATATTTTTCACTTTTAACAATAATTATTTTTTGTATTTTTGTTGAATCTGGAATTTTGGAAATTTTGGAATTTTTTTATTGTTAGGTTTCTTCCTCTTGTTTGTTAAAATGTCGCCTCCACCTGATATTAAATAAAAAAAATATTATTTAACCGACAGTAAGGAGTAACAGTAAACTTGGAATAAACAAAAATTATTCGGTACATTAAGGGGGCTGACCCTTCCTCAACCCAGGCTGTTCACGCAAAAGTCTTAAATTCTCATTCAAATCATCGGCCCTTGTGTTTAAACAGACACATCTAATCAGTTTACCTTATAACAGTTTACCTAACAGTTTACAACTATTTACCTTAATTTTCAATCACCAGTTTCTTTTTCTCTAATTTTAGTTCTGAAAGTGCAGTTCCTTTTATTTAATTAGAATTTTAAACCATATCAATGGGTTTCTTCCTAAATTTAGGAAATGTTTTTGTTGATCTTTGAACCCTCATAAATTGAAATTGAGCAAAGTTGTGAAGTTAAAAACAGTTTTCTTGAACTTCATTGAAGCAGAAGATCTATTTTGCAAGGTTTCATTTTCATAACACAAAGATTTTTAAAGGTGAACAAAGTTCATCACCCTCTAGAGGGAGAACAAGTGGCAGTAGGTACTTCAAAACACCTTTCCGGTACATACTTTAACCTGTAGACCCATACCTGGAAGGTTCATTTTCCTAACCTAGCCCCTTTCCAAGATAGCAAAAAGTAGCTAAACTAGAGTCTTACCTTTATTTATTCTAATCTTAATTTTAATATGGTCGTTACTTTTCTTTGAAAAACTTGTTTTTGAGAAAGTTTTTTTTAGTTAATTAAATGCAAGAACATATCTGTTTCCTATATATTTACATCATTATACTGCAAAATCAAGCATATAGTTACCTGGTACCGGTGTAGTGGAGGTAGCCAAGGCTATAGAAATAAGGTGCTAAGGTTCGAATCCCGCACGGTGCCAGTGCTCTTGCGTAGAATGAGTTCGCTAACACAACATTAATTTGAACAACCTCCAGATATTTGCCAGAATTATTCCAAGTGTCTTTTTGTTTATCTCCAAAAGGACTTGGGTTGGTGGCAGAGCTATTTTGAGTTGTACGTCCACCACTTGTCCAGTCAACTTCCATCGGTTCTTCTTCTTGTGCTCTTGTGGTATTTTCCTTATTCAGGGTTGTGCTAGCAAAAAGTGTTGTTGAGCGTGTCTTATTCATAATGTCTTAGATGCTTTTTAAAGTAATTAATAATTTACAGGGAATCGCAAGCTTTGTATCAAAAATGACGTCATAATTTTCCCCAGACTATGATGTTTATAGGGGAAATGATGTTACTGCTTTATAATTAAAATGACGTCACACTGACACTACTGCCATAATGTATGAAAAAGAATATTAGACTGAAGACTCCAAAATATACCTAAGAGCTACTAACGTCAATAAACCTATAATTAATGTTAATCTAAGAAAGGAACGTTTAAAAAACTGAATATGACCGTATTTAACTGCCAAAAAAATACAATGCAAATAGATCAACAAACAATATTTTTTTTTAGTGGGCCAAACCTCCAGAGGAACTACCGCAAGTTGACTTGGCCTCATTAGGTGATACGACTCCTGAGAAGTCCAACTGTAGATTTGTGTATAATCGAAAGCAATTTTGAATTGGAGTTTATTATTTGAAATTGGGCCCAGTCTCCCTTTCTCTTACAGACATCATGGGTCTCGACACAGAGCTCTTGTTAGTAAACGCCCTTTACTTCAAAGGCAAGTGTAAGTGGCAATACACATTTGAAAAAGAAGATACAATCGAGGTCAATTTTACTGATTTTACGGGTGAAGTTATGAAAGTTAATATAATGATATCAAATTTAACTATTTCAGCCGTGCATGCATGCTGTGGTGTCAAAGCAAAAGTTGCCGTTCTTCCATATAATCAAGATGTGAATAATTGTTTTGTTATGATAACAGAGGGTTATGTATTGTCTGCCACAAACGTACAAGTCTGTGTGCATCCGAATCAGTTTCCTTTTCACTACGTTCGTGTTAGGGTAATGTGACTCTATTTCCATGATGAGGTTTATGTGGGGTGATTTCATTAGATATTAGGACACCCCTACCTAACTCTGAAAGTTAAAGCTGAAAGATACTTATTTGCCCGGTTTCACCTTGTTAGACTAGACATTTAGAAATTAGGCTAGATATTGATTTTACATTAGTTTTACAAGCTAATGTTGAAGTGAATCAATAAATTAGGCTAGACATTATTTTACATTAGTTTTACCAGCTAGTGTTGAAGTGAATCAATAAATTAGGCTAGATATTAGTTTTACATTAGTTTTGCAAGCTAATGTTGAAGAGAATAAATAAATTAGGCTAGATATTAGTTTTACATTACTTTTTCAAGCTAATTCTGAAGTAAATAAAAAATTATGCTAGATATTAGTTTTACATTAGTTTTGCAAGCTAATGTTGAAGTGAATCAATAAATTAGGCTAGATATTGGTTTTACTTTAGTTTTGCAATCTAATGTCGAAGTGAATCAATAAATTAGACTAGATATTGGTTTTACTTTAGTTTTGGAATCTAATGTTGAAGTGAATCAATAAATTAGGCTAGATGTTAGTTTCACATCAGTTTTGCAAGCTAATGTTGAAGTGAATCATTAAATTAGGCTAGATATTGGTTTTACTTTAGTTTTGCAATCTAATGTTGAAGTGAATCAATAAATTAGGCTTGATATTAGTTTTACATTAGTTTTGCAAGCTAATGTTCAAAGGAATAAATAAATTAGGCTTGATATTAGTTTTACATTACTTTTTCAAGCTAATGCTGAAGTAAATAAAAAATTATGGTAGATATTAGTTTTACATTAGTTTTGCAAACTAATGTTGAAGTGAATCAATAAATTAGGCTAGACATTAATTTTACGTTAGTTTTACAAGCTAATGTTGAAGTGAATCAATAAATTAGTCTAGACATTAATTTTACATTAGTTTTGCAAGCTAATGCTGAAGTGAATCAATAAATTAGGCTAGACACTAATTTTATATTAGTTTTGCAAGCTAATGTTGAAGTGAATCAATAAATTAGGCTAGACATTAATTTTAAATTAGTTTTGCAAGCTAATGTTGAAGTGAATCAATAAATTAGGCTAGTCATCAATTTTACATTAGTTTTACAAGCTAATGTTGAAGTGAATCAATAAATTAGGCTAGACATTAATTTTACTTTAGTTTTGCAAGCTAATGTTGAAGTGAATCAATAAATTAGGCTAGACATTAATTTTACATTAGTTTTACAAGCTAATGTCGAAGTGAATAAAAAATTAGGCTAGATATTAGTTGGCCTCCCCCAGGCCATTCAGCGTGCCCTGACACGCTGACAGGCCATTCAGGAGGTCAGGACAGGAGTCCATATATGGGCATAGAATGACGTAATCGACTAGGACAAATGAATTTCTGAGAAGTTGATTACATACTCGGTAGAACCCTATCAGGAGGTCGTGACGGGAGTCACAGGTGTTTGCAACTCCATGAATTTGTCTTTGTTGGTTTGAATGTCTAAAGTGTCTGTCTTTCTCTGTTTGTGTGTCTGATTCTATTTGTTTGCATGTCAGGGTTGGTGTTTGCAAGTCCAAGTATATGTCTTTGTTGGTTTGAATGTCTAAAGTGTCTGTCTTTCTCTGTTTGTGTATCTGATTCTATTTGTTGGCATGTCTGGTTTGGTGTTTGCAAGTTCAAGTATTTGTCTTTGTTGGTTTGAATGCCTAAAGTGTCTGTCCTTCTCTTTTTGTGTGTCTGATTCTACTTGTTTGCATGTCTGGGTTGGTGTTTGCATGCCCAAGACTTTATCTTTGTTGGTTTGAATGTCTAAAGTGTCTCTCTTTCACTGTTTGTGTGTCTGATTCTATTTGTTTGCATGTCTGGGTTGGTGTTTGCAAGTCCAAGAATTTGTCTTTGTTGGTTTGAATGCCTAAAGTGTCTGTCTTTCTCTGTTTGTGTGTCTGATTCTTTTTGTTTGCATGTATGGGTTGGTGTTTGCAAGTCCAAGAATTTGTCTTTGTTGGTTGGAATGTCTATAGTGTCTGTCTTTCTCTGTTTGTGTGTCTGATTCTATTTGTTTGCATGTCTGGGTTTGTGTTTGCAAATCCAAGTAATTGTCTTAGGTGGGTTGAATGTCTAAAATGTCCGTCTTTCTCTTTTTGTGTGTATGATTCTATTTGTTTGCATGTCAGGGTTGATGTTTGCAAGTCCAAGAATTTGTCTTTGTTGGTTTGAATGTCTAAAGTGTCTGTCCTTCTCTGTTTGTGTGTCTGATTCTATTTATTTGCATGTCTGGGTTGGTGTTTGCACGTTCAAGTATTTGTATTCGTTGGTTTGAATGCCTAAAGTGTCTGTCCTTCTCTGTTTGTGTGTCTGTATCTATTTGTTTTCATGTCTGGGTTGGTGTCTGCAAGTCCAAGTATTTGTCTTTGTTGGTTTGAATGTCTAAAGTTTCTCTCGTTCTCTGGTTGTGTGTCTGATTCAATTTGTTTACATGTGTGGGCTGGTGTTTGGAATTCAAATAATTTGTCTTCGTTGGTTTAAATGCCTAAAGTGTCTGTCATTCTCTGTGTGTTTGTCTGTTTCTATTTTTTTTGTATGTCTGAGTTGGTGTTTGCAAGTCCAAGAATTTGTCTGTGCTGGTTTGAATGTCTATAGTGTTTGTCTTTCTCTGTTTGTGTGTCCGATACTTTTTATTTGCATGTCTGGGTTGACGTTTACAGGTCCAAGTATTTTTCTTTGTTGATTTGAACGTCTAAAGTGTCGGTTGTTTTCTGTTTATTTGTTTGAATCTATTTGTTTGAATGACTGGGATGGTTTTTGCAAGTCCAAGAATTTTTCTTTGATGGTTTGAATGTCTAAAGTGTCAGTCTTTCTCTGTGTGTGGGTCTGATTCTATTTGTTGGTATGTCAGGGTTGGTGTTTTCAAGTCCAAGAATTTGTCTTTGTTGGTTTGAATGTCTAAAGTGTCTGTCCTTCTCTGTTGGTGTGTCTGAATCTAGTTTTTTGAATGCCTTGGTTGGTGTTTGCAAGACCAAGAGTTTGTCTATGTTGGTTTGAATGCCTATAGAGTCTGTCTTTCTCTATTTGAATGTCTGATTCTATTTGTTTGCATTTCTGGGTTGATGTTTGCAAGTCCAAGAATTTTTCTTTGTTGGTTTGAATGCCTAAATTGTCTGTCTTTCTCTGTTTGTGTGTCTGATTCTATTTCTTTGCATGTCCAGATTGATGTTTGCAAGTCCAACTATTTGTCTTTGTTGGTTTGAATGTCTAAAGTGTCTGTCTTTCCCTGCTTATGTGTCTGATTCTATGTGTTTGCATGTCTGGGTTGGTGTTGGCAAGCCCAAGAATTTGTCTTTGTTGGTTTGAATGTCTAGAGTGTCTTTCTTTGTCTTTTTGTGTGTCTGATTCTATTTGTTTGCATGTCTGGGTTGGTGTTTGCAAGTCTAACTATTTGTCTTTGTTTGTTTGAACGTCTAAAGTGTATGTATTTATCTGTTTGTGTCTCTGATTCTATTTGTTTGAATGTCTGGGCTGGTGTTTGCAAGTCGAAGTATTTGTCTTTTTTGGTTTGAATGTCTAAAGTATCTGTCATTCTCTGTTTGTGTGTCTGATTCTATTTGTTTGCATGTCTGGGTTGATGTTTGCAAGTCCAAGAATTTATCTTTGTTGGTTTTAATGCCTAAAGTGACTGTCTTTCTCAGTTTGTGTGTCTGATTCTATTTGTTGGCTTGTCCGGGTTGATGTTTGCAAGCCCAAGTATTTGTCTTTGTTGGTTTGAATTTCTAAAGTGTCTATCTTTCTCTGTTTGTGTGTCTGATTCTATTTGTTTGCATGTCTGGGTTGGTGTTTGCAAGTCCAAGAATTTGTCTTTTGTTGGTTTGAATGCCTAAAGTGTCTGTCTTTCTATGTTTATGTCTCTGTTTGTGTGTCTGATTCTATTTGTTTGCATGTCGGAGTTGGTGTTTGCACGTCCAAGAATTTGTCTTTGTTGGTGTGAATTTCTAAAGTGTCTGTATGTCTCTGTTTGTGTGTCTGAGTCTATTGTCTGTATGTTCGGGTTGATGCTTGCAAGTCCGAGTATTTGTATTTTTTTATTTGAATGTCCAAAGTGTGTGTCTTTCTCGGTTTTTGTGTCTGATTCTATTTATTCGCATGTCTGAGTTGGTGTTTGCAAGTCCAAGAATTTTTCTTTGTTTGTATGAATGTCTAAAGTGTCTGTCTTTCTCTGTTTGTGTGTCTGATTCTATTTGTTTTCATGTCTTGGTTGATGTTTGCAAGTCCAAGAATTTGTCTTTGTTGGTTTGAATGCCTAAAGTGACTGTCTTTCTCTGTTTTTGTGTCTGATTCTATTAGTTGGCATGTCTGGGTTGATGTTTGCAAGACCAAGAATCTGTCTGTGTTGGTTTGAATGTCTAAAGTGTCTGTCTTTCTCTGTTTGGGATGTGTGATTCTATTTGTGTGCATGTCTTGGTTGTTGTTTGCAAGTCCAAGAATTTGTCTTTGCTGGTTTGAATGCCAAAAGTGTCTGTCTTTCTCTGTTTGTGTGTCTGATTCTATTTGTTTGCACGTCTGTGTTTGGTTTTGCAAGTTAAAAAACTTGTCTTTGTTGTTTTGAATGTCTAAAGTGTCTGTCTTTCTCTGTTTGTGTGTTTGATTCTATTTGTTTGCATGTCTGGGTTGGTGTTTGCAAGTCTAATAATTTGTCTTTTTTGGTTTGAATGTCTAAAGTGTCTGTCTTTCTCTGATTGTGTGTCTGATTCTATTTGTTTGCATGTCTGGGTTGTTGTTTGCAAGCCCAAGAATCTTTATTTATTGGTTTGAATGTCTAAAGTGTCTGTCTTTCTCTGTTTTGTGTCTTATTCTATTTGTTTACATGTCTGGGTTGGTGTTTGCAAGTACAAATATTTGTCTTTGTTGGTTTGAATGTCTAAAGTGTCTCTCTTTCTCTGTTTGTGTGTCTGATTCTATTTGTTTGAATGTGTGGGCTGGTGTTTGCAAGTCCAAGAATTTTTCTTAGGTGGTTTAAATGCCTAAAGTGTCTGTCATTCTCTGTTTGTGTGTCTGATTGTATTTGTTTGCATGTCTGAGTTGGTGTTTGCAAGTCCAAGAATTTGTCTTTGCTGGTTTGAATGTCTAAAGTGTCTGTCTTTCTCTGTTTGTGTGTCTGTTTCTATTTGTTTGCATGTCTGGGTTGGTGTTTGCAGGTCCAACTATTTGTCTTTGTTGGTTTGAATGTCTAAAGTGTCTGTCATTCTCTGTTTGTGTGTTTGATTCTATTTGTTTGCATGTCTGGGTTGGTGTTTGCAATTCCAAGAATTTGTCTTTGTTGGTTTGAATGTCTAAAGTGTCTGTCTTTCTCTGTTTGTGTGTCTGATTCTATTTGTTTCCATGTCTGTGATTGTATTTCCAAGTCCAAGTATTTGTCTTTGTATTTTTGAATGTCTAAAGTGTCTGTGTTTCTCTGTTTGTGTGTCTGATTCTATTTGTTTGCATGTCAGGGCTGGTATTTGCAAGTAAAAGAATTTGTCTATGATGGTTTGAATGTCTAAAGTGTATGTCTTTCTCTGTTTGTGTGTTTGATTGTATTTTTTTGCATGTCAGGGCTGGTGTCTACAAGTCAAAGAATTGGTCTTTGATGGTTTGAATGTCTAAAGTGTCTGTCTTTCTCTGTTTGTGTGTCTGATTCTATTTGTTTGCATGTCTGGGTTGGTGTTTGCAAGCCCAAGAATTTGTCTTTGTTGATTTGAATGTCTAAAGTGTCTGTCTTTCTCTGTTTGTGTGTTTGTTTCTATTTGTTTGCATGTCTGGGATGGTTTTTGCAAGTCCAAGAATTTGTCTTTGAATGTTTGAATGTCTAAAGTTTCTGTTTTTCTCTTTTTGTGTGTCTGATTCTATTTGTTGGCATGTCTGGGTTGGTATTTGCAAGTCCAAGAATTTGTCTATGATGGTTTGAATGTCTAAAGTTTCTGTGTTTCTCTGTTTGTTTGTCTGATTCTATTTGTTGGCATGTCAGGGTTGGTGTTTACAAGTCCAAGAATTTAGTCTTTGTTGGTTTGAATGTCTAAAGTGTCTGTCTTTCTCTGTTGGTGTGTCTGATTCTATTTTTTTGCATGTCTGGGTTGGTGTTTGCAAGCCAAAGAATTTGTCTTTGTTGGTTTGAATGTCTAAAGTGTCTGTCTTTCTCTGTTTGCATGTCTGATTTTATTTGTTTGCATGTCTGGATTGTTGTTTGCAAGTCCAAGAATTTGTCTTTGTTGGTTTGAATGCCTAAAGTGTCTGTCTTTCTCTGTTTGTGTGTCTGAATCTATTTTTTTGCATGTCCAGATTGATGTTTGCAAGTCCAACTATTTGTCTTTGTTGGTTTGAATGTCTAAAGTGTCTGTCTTTCTCTGCTTATGTGTCTGATTCAATTTGTTTGCATGTCTGGGTGGGTGTTTGCAAGCCCAAGAATTTGTCTTTGTTGGTTTGAATGTCTATAGTGTCTGTGTTTCTCTGTTTGTGTGTTTGATTCTATTTGTTGGCATGTCTGGGTTGGTTTTTGAAAGTCTAACTATTTGTATTTGTTGGTTTGAATGTCCAAAGTGTCTGTCTTTATCTGTTTTTGTGTCTGATTCTATTTGTTTGCATGTCTGGGTTGATTTTTGCAAGTCCAAGTATTTGTCTTTTTTGGTTTGAATGTCTACAGTATCTGTCATTCTCTGTTTGTGTGTGATTCTATTTCTTTGAATGTCAAGATTGATGTTTGCAAGTCCAACTATTTGTATTGGTTGGTTTGAATGTCTAAAGTGTCTGTCTTTCTCTTCTTATGTGTCTGATTCAATTTGTTTACATGTCTGGGTTGGTGTTTGCAAGCCCAAGAATTTTTCTTTGTTGGTTTGAGTGTCTAAAGTGTCTGTGTTTTTCTGTTTGTGTGTCTGATTCTATTTGTTTGCATGTCTGGGTTGATGTTTGCAAGTCCAACTATTTGTCTTTGTTGGTTTGAATGTCTAAAATGTATGTATTTATCTGTTTTTGTCTCTGATTCTATTTGTTTGAATGTCTGGGCTGGTGTTTGCAAGTCGAAGTATTTGTCTTTTTTGGTTTGAATGTCTAAAGTCTCTGTTATTCTCTGATTATGTGTCTTATTCTATTTGTTTGCATGTCTGGGTTGGTGTTTGCAAGTTCAAGAATTTATCTTTGTTGGTTTTAATGCCTAAAGTGACTGTCTTTCTCAGTTTGTGTGTCTGAATCTAATTGTTGGCTAGTCCGTGTTGATGTTTGCAAGCCCAAGAATTTGTCTTTGTTGTTTTGAATTTCTAAAGTGTCTATCTTTCTCTGTTTGTGTGTGTGATTCTATTTGTTTGCATGTCTGGGTTGTTGTTTGCAAGTCCAAGAATTTGTCTTTTGTTGGTTTGAATGCCTAAAGTGTCTGTCTTTCTATGTTTATGTCTCTGTTTGTGTGTCTGATTCTATTTGTTTGCATGTCGGAGTTGGTGTTTGCACGTCCAAGTATTTGTCTTTGGTGGTTTGAATTTCTAAAGTGTCTGTCTTTTTCTGTTTGTGTGTCTGATTCTATTTGTTTGCATGTCTGGGTTGATGTTTGCAAGTCCAAGTATTTGTCTTTGTTGGTATGAATGTCTAAAGTTTCTGTCTTTCTCTGTTTGTGTGTCTGATTCTATTTGTTTGCATGTCTGGGTTGATGTTTGCAAGTCCAAGAACTTGTCTTTGTTGGTTTGAATGACTAAATTGACTGTCTTTCTGTGTTTGTGTGTCTTATTCTATTTGTTGGCATGTCTGGGTTGATTTTTGCAAGACCAAGAATCTGTCTTTGTCGGTTTGAATGACTAAAGTGTCTGTCTCTGTTTGGGATGTTTGATTCTATTTGTTTGCATGTCTTGGTTGGTGTTTGCAAGTCCAAGAATTTGTCTTTGCTGGTTTGAATGCCTAAAGTGTCTGTCTTTCTCTGTTTGTGTGTCTGATTCTATTTGTTTGCATGTCTCTGTTGGTTTTTGCAAGTTAAAATACTTGTCTTTGTTGGTTTGAATGTCTAAAGTGTCTGTCTTTCTCTGTTTGGGATGTTTGATTCTATTTGTTTGCATGTCTGGGTTGGTGTTTGCAAGTCAAAGAATTTGTCTTTTTTGGTTTGAATGTCTAAAGTGTCTGTCTTTCTCTTCTTGTGTGTCTGATTCTATTTGTTTGCATGTCTGGGTTGTTGTTTGCAAGTCTAAGAATTTGTCTTTGTTGGTTTGAATGCCTAAATTGACTGTCTTTCTCTGTTTGTGTGTCTGATTCTAGTTGTTGGCATGTCTGGGTTGATGTTTGCAAGCCCAAGAATCTGTCTTTGTCGGTTTGAATGTCTAAAGTGTCTGTCTTTCTCTGTTTGGGATGTTTTATTATATTTTTTTGTATGTCTTGTTTGTTGTTTGCAAGTCAAAGAATTTGTCTTTTTTGGTTTGATTGCCAAAAGTGTCTGTCTTTCTCTGTTTGTGTGTCTGATTCTATTTGTTTGCATGTCTCTGTTTGGTTTTACAAGTTCAAATACTTGTCTTTGTTGGTTTGAATGTCTAAAGTGTCTGTCTTTCTCTGTTTGGGATGTTTGATTCCATTTGTTTGCACGTCTGGGTTGTTGTTTGCAAGTCTAAGAATTTTTCTTTGTTGGTTTGACTGTCTGAAGTGTCTGTCTTTCTCTGCTTGTGTGTCTGATTCTGTTTGTTTGCATGTCTGGGTTGTTGTTTGCAAGTCTATGAATTTGTCTTTGTTGGTTTGAATGCCTATATTGACTGTCTTTCTCTGTTTGTGTGTCTGATTCTATTTGTTGGCATGTCTGGGTTGATGTTTGCAAGCCCAAGAATCTGTCTTTGTCGGTTTGAATTTCTAAAGTGTCTGTCTTTCTCTGTTTGGGATGTTTGATTCTATTTGTTTGCATGTCTTGGTTGGTGTTTGCAAGTCCAAGAATTTGTCTTTGTTGGTTTGAATGCCTAAAGTGTCTGTCTTTCTCTGTTTGTGTGTCTGATTCTATTTGTTTGCATGTCTCTGTTGGTTTTTGCAAGTCCTAGTACTTGTATGTGTTGGTTTTAATGTCTAATGTGTCGCTCTTTCTATTATTGTGTTTTTTATTCCATTTTTCTTCATGTCTGGGTTGGTGTTTGAAAGTCTAAATAATTTTATTTGGAGGTTTTAATGTCTATATTGTCTGTCTTTCTCTGCTTGTTTGTCTGATTATATTTGTTTGAATGTCTGGGTTGGTGTTTGCAAGCCTAATAATCTGTCTTTATTGGTTTTAATTTCTAAAGTGTGTGTCTTTCTCTGTTTTGTGTCTTATTCTATTTGTTTACATGTCTGGGTTGGTGTTTGCAAGTCCAAATATTTGTCTTTGTTGGTTTGAATGTCTAAAGTGTCTCTCTTTCTCTGTTTGTGTGTCTGATTCTATTTGTTTGAATGTCTGGGTTGGTGTTTGCAAGTCCAAGAATTTTTCTTAGTTGGTTTGAATGACTAAAGTGTCTGTCATTCTCTGTTTGTTTGTCTGATTGTATTTGTTTGCATGTCTGTGTTAGTGTTTGCAAGTTCAAGAATTTGTCTTTGCTGGTTTAATGTCTAAACTGTTTATCTTTCTCTGTGTGTGTGTCTTTTTCTATTTATTTGCATGTCTGGGTTGGCGTTTACAGTTCAAAGTATTTTTCTTTGGTGGTTTGAATTTCTAAAGTGTCGTTCGTTTATTGTTTATTCGTTTGATTCTATTTGTTTCAATGTCTGGGTTGGTGTTTGCAAGTCCAAGTATTTGTCTTTGTTGATTTGAATGTCTAAAGTGTCTGCCTTTCTCTGTTTGTGTGTTTGATTCTATTTGTTTGCATGTCTGGGTTGGTGTTTGCAAGTCCAAGTATTTGTCTCTGTTTATTTGAATCTCTAAAGTTTTTGTATTTCTCTGTTTGCGTGTCTGTTTCTATTTTTTTTCATGTCTGTGATGGTTTTTTCAAGTCCAAGTATTTGTCTTTGTATTTTTGAATGTCTAAAGTTTCTGTGTTTCTCTTTTTGAGTGTCTGATTCTATTTGTTTGCATGTCTGGGCTGGTATTTGCAAGTCCAAGAATTTGTCTTTGATGGTTTGAATGTCTAAAGTTTCTGTGTTTCTCTGTTTGTTTGTCTGATTCTATTTGTTGGCATGTCAGGGTTGGTGTTTACAAGTCAAAGAATTTGTCTTTGTTGGTTTGAATGTCTAAAGTGTCTGTCTTTCTCTGTTGGTGTGTCTGATTCTATTTTTTTGCATGTCTGGGTTGGTGTTTGCAAGCCAAAGAATTTGTCTTTGTTGGTTTGAATGTCTAAAGTGTCTGTCTTTCTCTGTTTGCATGTCTGATTCTATTTGTTTGCATGTCTGGATTGATGTTTGCAAGTCCAAGAATTTGTCTTTGTTGGTTTGAATGCCTAAAGTGTCTGTCTTTCTCTGCTTATGTGTCTGAATCTATTTTTTTGCATGTCAAGGTTGATGGTTGCAATTCCAACTATTTGTATTGGTTGGTTTGAATGTCTAAAGTGTCTGTCTTTCTCTGCTTATGTGTCTGATTCTATTTGTTTACATGTCTGGGTTGGTGTTTGCAAGCCCAAGAATCTGTCTTTGTTGGTTTGAATGTCTATAGTGTCTGTCATTTTCTTTTTGTGTGTTTGATTCTATTTGTTTGTATGTCTGGGGTGATGTGTGAAAGTCCAACTATTTGTCTTTGTTGGTTTGAATGTCTAAAGTGTCTGTCTTTCTCTGTTTGTGTGTCTGATTCTATTTGTTTGCATGTCTGGGCTGGTGTTTGCAAGTCCAAGTATTTGTCTTTTTTGGTTTGAATGTCTAAAGTATCTGTCATTCTCTGTTTGTGTGTGATTCTATTTCTTTGCATGTCCAGATTGATGTTTGCAAGTCCCACTATTTGTCTTTGTTGGTTTGAATGTCTAAAGTGTCTGTCTTTCTCTGCTTATGTGTCTGATTCTATTTGTTTGCATGTCTGGGCTGGTGTTTGCAAGACCAAGTATTTGTCTTTTTTGGTTTGAATGTCTAAAGTATCTGTCTTTCTCTGTTTGTGTGTCTGATTCTATTTGTTTGCATGTCTGGGTTGATGTTTGCAAGTCCAAGAATTTATCTTTGTTGGTTTTAATTCCTAAAGTGACTTTCTTTCTAAGTTTGTGTGTCTGAATATATTTGTTGGCTTGTCCGGGTTGATATTTGCAAGCCCAAGAATTTGTCTTTGTTGATTTGAATGTCTAAAGTGTCTTTCTTTCTCTGTTCGGGTGTTTGTTTGTATTAGTTTGCATGTCTGGGTTGGTGTTTGCAAGTCCAAGAATTTGTCTTTTGTTGGTTTGATTTCATAAAATGTCTGTCTTTCTATGTTTATGTCCCTGTTTGTGTGTCTGATTCTGTTTGTTTGCATGTCGGAGTTGGTGTTTGCACGTCCAAGTATTTGTCTTTGTTGGTTTGAATTTCTAAAGTGTCTGTCTTTCTCTGTTTGTGTGTCTGATTCTATTTGTTTGCATGTCTGGGTTGATGTTTGCAAGTCCAGGTATTTTTTTTTATTGGTTTGAATGTCTAAAGTGTCTGTCTTTCTCTGTTTTTGTGTCTGATTCTATTTTTTTTGCATGCCTGAGTTTGTGTTTGCAAGTCCAAAAATTTATCTTTGGTGGTTTGAATGTCTAAAGTTTCTGTCTTTCTCTGTTTGTGTGTCTGATTCTATTTGTTTGCATGACTGGGTTGTTGTTTGCAAGTCCAAGAATTTGTCTTTGTTGGTTTGAATGTCTAAATTGACTGTCTTTCTCTATTTGTGAGTCTAATTCTAGTTGTTGGCATGTCTGTGTAGATTTTTACAAGACCAAGAATCTGTCTTTGTTGGTTTGAATGTCTAACGTGTCTGTCTCTCACTGTTTTGGATGTTTGATTCTATTTGTGTGCAAGTCTTGTTTGTTATTTGCAAGTCCAAGAATTTGTCTTTGTTTGGTATTATTGTCTAAAGTGTCTGTCTTTCTCTGTTTGTGTGTCTGATTCTATTTGTTTGCATGTCTCTGTTTGGTTTTACAAGTTAAAATACTTGTCTTTGTTGGTTTGAATGTCTAAAGTGTCTGTCTTTCTCTGTTTGTGTGTCTGATTCCATTTTTTTGTACGTCTTGGTTGGTGTTTGCAAGTCCAAGAATTTGTCTTTGTTGGTTTGAATGTCTAAAGTGTCTGTCTTTCTCTTATTGTGTGTCTGATTCTATTTGTTTGCATGTCTGGGTTGGTGTTTGCAAGTCCAAGAATTTGTCTTTGTGGGTTTTAATGTCTAAAGTGTCTGTCTTTCTCTGTTGTGTGTCTTTTTATCTTTGTTTACATGTCTGGGTTGGTGTTTGCAAGTCCAAATATTTGTCTTTGTTGGTTGGAATGTCTAAAGTGTCTCTCTTTCTCTGTTTGTGTGTCTGATTCTATTTGTTTGAATGTCTGGGTTGGTGTTTGCAAGTCCAAGAATTTTTCTTCGTTGGTTTGAATGACTAAAGTGTCTGTCATTCTCTCTGTGTGTGTCTGATTGTATTTGTTTGCATGTCTGAGCTAGTGTTTGCAAGTCCAAGACTTTGTCTTTGATGGTTTGAATGTCTAAAGTGTTTGTCTTTCTCTGTTTGTGTGTCTGTTTCTATTTGTTTGCATGTCTGGGTTGGTGTTTGCAAGTCCAACTATTTGTCTTTGTTGGTTTGAATGTCTAGAGTGTCTGTTTTTCTCTGTTTGTGTGTCTGATTCTATTTGTTTCCATGTCTGGGCTTGTGTTTGCAAGTCCAAGTATTTGTATGTGTTGATTTGAATGTCTAAAGTGTCTGCCTTTCTCTGGTTGTGTGTATGATTCTATTTGTTTGCATGTCTGGGTTGGTGTTTGCAATTCCAAGAATTTGTCTTTGTTGGTTTGAATCTCTAAAGTGTTTGTCTTTCTCTGTTTGTGTGTCTGTTTCTATTTGTTTGCATGTCTGGGATGGTATTTGCAAGTCCAAGAATTTGTCTTTGATGTTTTGAATGTCTAAAGTTTCTGTTTTTCTCTTTTTGTGTGTCTGATTCTATTTGTTTGCATGTCTGGGCTGGTATTTGCAAGTCCAAGAATTTGTCTATGATGGTTTGAATGTCTAAAGTTTATGTGTTTCTCTGTTTGTTTGTCTGATTGTATTTGTTGGCAAGTCAGGGTTGGTGTTTACAAGTCCAAGAATTTAGTGTTTGTTGGTTTGAATGTCAAAAGTGTCTGTCTTTCTCTGTTGGTGTGTCTGATTCTATTTTTTTGCATGTCTAGGTTGGTGTTTGCAAGTCCAAGAATTTGTCTTTGTTGGTTTGAATGTCTAAAGTGTCTGTCTTTCTCTGTTTGCATGTCTGATTCTATTTGTTTGCATGTCTGGATTGATGTTTGCAAGTCCAAGAATTTGTCTTTGTTGGTTTGAATGCCTAAAGTGTCTGTCTTTCTCTGCTTATGTGTCTGATTCTATTTGTTTGCATGTCGAGATTGATGTTTGCAAGTCCAAGAATTTGTATTTGTTGGTTTGAATGTCTAAAGTGTCTGTCTTTCTCTGCTTATGTGTCTGATTCTATTTGTTTGCATGTCTGGGTTGGTGTTTGCAAGCCCAAGAATTTGTCTTTGTTGGTTTGAATGTCTATAGTGTCTGTCTTTTCTTTTTGTGTGTCTGATTCTATTTGTTTGCATGTCTGGGCTGGTGTTTGAAAGTCTAACTATTTGTCTTTGTTGGTTTGAACGTCTAAAGTTTCTATCTTTTTCTTCTTGTGTCTTTTATTTTTTTTGTTTGCATGTCTGGGTTGGTTTTTGCAAGCCCAAGTATTTGTCTTTGATTGTTTGAATGTCTACAGTATATTTCTTTCTCTGTTTGTGTGTGATTCTATTTGTTTGCATGTCTGAGTTGATGGTTGCAAGTCCAAGAATTTATCTTTTTTGGTCTGTCTTTCTATGTTTATGTCTCTGTTTGTGTGTCTGATTCTATTTGTTTGCATGTCGGAGTTGGTGTTTGCAAGTCCAAGTATTTGTCTTTGTTGGTTTGAATTTCTATAGTGTCTGTATTTCTCTGTTTGAGTGTCTGATTGTATCTGTTGGCATGTCTGTGTTGTTGTTTGCAAGTCCAAGAATTTGTCTTTGTTGATTTGAATGTCTAAACTGTCTGTCTTTCTCTGTTTGTGTGTCTGATTCTATTTATTTGCATGTCTGTGTCGGTGTTTAAAATTTAAAGATTTTGTCTTTGATGGTTTGAATGTTTAAAGTTTCTGTCTTTCTCTGTTTGTGTGTCTGATTTTATTTGTTTGCATGTCTGGGTTGTTATTTTCAAGTCCATGAATTTGTCTTTGTTGGGTTGAATGACTAAAGTGTCTGTCTTTCTCTATTTGTGAGTCTAATTCTAGTTGTTTTCATGTCTGGGTAGATGTTTACAAGCCCAAGAATTTCTCTTTGTTGGTTTGAATGTCTAAAGTGTCACTCTTTCACTGTTTTTAATGTGTGATTATATTTATTTGTAAGTCTTGTTTGTTGTTTGAAATTCAAATAATTTGTCTTTGTTGGTTTTATTGTCTTAAAGTGTCTGTCTTTCTCTGTTTGTGTGTCTGATTCTATTTGTTTGCATGTCTGTGTTGGTTTTTGCAAGTCCAAATAATTGTCTTTGTTGGTTTGAATGTCTAAAGTGTCTGTCTTTCTCTGTTTGTTTGTCTGATTCTATTTGTTTGCATGTCTGGGTTGGTGTTTGCAAGTCTAAGAATTTGTCTTTGTTGGTTTGAATGTCTAAAGTGTCTGTCTTTCTCTGCTTGTGTGTCTGATTCTATTTGTTTGCATGTCTGGGTTGGTGTTTGCAAGTCCAAGAATTTGTCTTTATTGGTTTGAATGTCTAAAGTGTCTGTCTTTCTCTGTTTTGTGTCTTATTCTATTTGTTTACATGTCTGGGTTGGTGTTTGCAAGTCCAAATATTTGTCTTTGTTGGTTTGAATGTCTAAAGTGTCTGTCTCTCACTATTTGTGTGTTTGATTCTATTTGTTTGCATGTCTGGGTTGGTGTTTGCAAGTCCAAGAATTTGTCTTTGGTGGTTTGAATGTCTAAAGTGTCTGTCTTTCTCTGTTTGTGTGTTTGATTCTTTTTGTTGACATGTCTGGGTTGGTGTTTGCAAGTCCAAGTATTTGTCTTTGTTGGTTTGAATGCCTAAAGTGTCTGTCTTTATCTGTTTTGGTGTTTGATTCTATTTGTTTGCATGTCTGGGTTGGTGTTTGCAAGTCCAAGTATTTGTCTTTGTTGGTTTGAATGTATAAAGTGTCTGTCTTTCTCTGTTTGTGTGTCTGATTCTATTTGTTGGCATGTCTGGGTTGGTGCTTGCAAGTCCAAGAATTTGTCTTTGATGGTTTGAATGTCTAAAGAGTCTGTCTTTCTCTGTTTGCATGTCTGATTCTATTTGTTTGCATGTCTGGATTGATGTTTGCAAGTCCAAGAATTTTTCTTTGTTGGTTTGAATGCCTAAAGTGTCTGTCTTTCTCTGTTTGTATGTCTGAATCTATTTTTTTGCATGTCCAGGTTGATGGTTGCAATTCCAACTATTTGTCTTTGTTGGTTTGAATGTCTAAAGTGTCTGTCTTTCTCTGCTTATGTGTCTGATTCTATTTGTTTACATGTCTGGGTTGGTGTTTGCAAGCCCAAGAATTTGTCTTTGTTGGTTTGAATGTCTATAGTTTCTGTCTTTCTCTGTTTGTGTTCCGATTCTATTTGTTTGCATGTCTGGGTTGGTGTTTGCAAGTCTAACTATTTGTCTTTGTTGGTTTGAACGTCTAAAGTGTCTGTCTTTCTCTGTTTGTGTGTTTTATTCTATTTGTTTGCATGTCTGGGTTGGTGTTTGCAAGTCCAAGTATTTGTATTTTATGGTTTGAATGTCTACAGTATCTTTCATTCTCTGTTTATGTGTCTGATTCTATTTGTTTACATGTCTGGGTTGATGTTTGCAAGTCCAAGAATTTGTCTTTGTTGGTTTGAATGTCTAAAGTGACTGTCTCTCTCTGTTTATGTGTCTGATTCTATTTGTTGGCATGTTCGGATTGATGTTTGCAAGCCCAAGATTTTGTCTTTGTTGGTTTGAATGTCTAAATTGTCTATCTTGCTCTGTTCGGGTGTGTGATTGTATTAGTTTGCATGTTTGGGTTGGTGTTTGCAAGTCCAAGAATTTGTCTTTGTTGGTTTGATTGCCTAAAATGTCTGTCTTTCTATGTTTAAGTCCCTATTTGTGTGTCTGATTCTGTTTGTTTGCATGTCGGAGTTGGTGTTTGTAAGTCCAAGTATTTGTCTTTGTTGGTTTGAATGTCTAAAGTGTCTGTATTTCTCTGTTTGTGTGTCTGATTCTATTTGTTTGTATGTCTGGGTTGATGTTTGCAAGTCCAAGTATTTGTCTTTCTTGGTTTGAATGTCCAAAGTTTCTGTCTTTCTCTGTTTGTGTGTCTGATTCTATTTATTTGCATGTCTGAGTTGGTGTTTGCAAGTCCAAGAATTTTTCTTTGTTGGTATGAATGTCTAAAGTGTCTGTCTTTCTCTGTTTGTGTGTCTGATTCTATTTTTTTGCATGTCTGGGTTGATGTTTGCAGGTCCAAGAATTTGTCTTTGTTGGTTTGAATGCCTAAATTGACTGTCTTTCTCTATTTGTGTCTCTGATTCTATTTGTTGGCATGTCTGGATAGATGTTTGCAAGCCCAAGAATCTGTCTTTGTTGGTTTGAATTTCTAAAGGGTATGTCTTTCACTGTTTTTGTGTCTGATTATATTTGTTTGCATGTCTTTGTTGGGTTTTGCAAGTTCAAATATTTGTCTTTGTTGGTTTGAATGTCTGAAGTGTCTGTCTTTCTCTGTTTGTGTGGCTGATTCCATTTGTTCTCTGATCTGGGTTGATTTTTTAAAGTCAAAGTAATTATTTTTGCTTTATTTAATTTCTATAGTGTCTTTTCTCCTCTGCTTGTGTGTATGAGTATATTTGATTGCATGTCTGGTTTTATTATCGCGAGACAAAGTATTTGTTTTTATTGATTTGAATGTCTAAAGTGTCTGTCTTTCTCTGTTTTGAGTCTGATTCTATTTGTTTACATGCGTTGGTTAGTGTTTGCAAGTCCAAATATTTGTCTTTGTTGGTTTGATTGTCTAAAGTGTCTGTCTCTCACTGTTTGTGTGTTTGATTCTATTTGTTTGCATGTCTGGGTTGGTGTTTGCAAGTCCAAGAATTTGTCTTTGGTGGTTTGAATGTCTAAAGTGTCTGTCTTTCTCTGTTTGTGTGTTTGATTCTTTTTGTTGTCATGTCTGGGTGGGTGTTTGCAAGTCCAAGAATTTTTCTTTGTTGGTTTGAATGTCTTAAGTGTCTCTATTTTTCTGTTTTTGTGTTTGATTCTGTTTGTTTTCACGTCTAGATTGGTGTTTGCAAGTCCAAATGTTTGTCTTTGTTGGTTTGAATGTCTAAAGTGTCTCTCTTTCTCTTTGTGTGTCTGATTCTATTTGCTTGCATGTCCGGGTTGATGTTTGCAAGTCCAAGAATTTGTCTTTATTGGTTGGAATGTCTAAAGTGTCTGTCTTTCTCTGTTTGTGTGTCTGATTCTATTTGTTTGCGTGTCTGGATTGGTGTTTGCAAGTCCAAGAATTTGTCTTTGTTGGTTTGAATGTCTAAAGTGTCTGTCTTTCTCTGTTTGTGTGTCTGATTCTATTTGTTTGCTAGTCTGGGTTGGTGTTTGCAAGTCCAAGAATTTGTCTTTATTGGTTGGAATATCTAAAGTGTCTGTCTTTAACTGTTTGTGTGTCTGATTCTATTTGTTTGCTTGTATGGGTTGGTATTTGCAAGTCTAAGTATTTGTCTTTGCTGGTTTGAATGCCTAAAGTGTCTGTCCTTTTCTGTTTGTGTGTCTGATTCTATTTGTTTGCATGTTTGGGTTGGAGTTTGCAAGTCCAAGTATTTGTCTTTGTTGGTTTGAATGTCTAAAGTGTCTGTCTTTCTCTGTTTGAGTGTCGGATTCTATTTGTTTGCATGTCTGGGTTGATGTTTGCAAGTCCAAGTATTTGTCTTTGTTGGTTTGAATGTCTAAAGTGTCTGTCTTTCTCTGTTTGTGTGTCTGATTCTATTTGTTTGCATGTCCAGATTGATGTTTGCAAGTCCAACTATTTGTCTTTGTTGGTTTGAATGTCTAAAGTGTCTGTCTTTCTCTGCTTATGTGTCTGATTCTATTTGTTTGCATGTCTGGGTTGGTGTTTGCAAGCCAAAGAATTTGTATTTGTTGGTTTGAATGTCTGTAGTGTCTGTCTTTGTCTGTTTGTGTGACTGATTCTATTTGTTTTGTATGTCTGGGATGGTGTTTGCAAGTCCAAGTATTTGTCTTTTTTCGTTTGAATGTCTAAAGTATCGGTCATTCTCTGTTTGTGTGTCTGATTCTATTTGTTTGCATATCTGGGTTGATGTTTGCAAGTCCAAGAATTTGTCTTTGTTGGTTTGAATGCCTGAAGTGACTGTCTTTCTCAGTTTGTGTGTCTGATTCTATTTGTTGGCATGTCCGGGTTGATGTTTGCAAGTCCAAGAATTTGTCTTTGTTGGTTTGATTGCCTAAAGTGTCTGTCTTTCTCTGTTTGTGTGTCTGATTCTATTTGTTTGCATGTCTGGGTTGGTTTTTGCAAGTCCAAATACTTGTCTTTGTTGGTTTGAATGTCTAAAGTGTCTGTCTTTCTCTTTTTGTGTGTCTGATTCTATTTTTTTGCATGTCTGGGTTGGTGTTTGCAAGTTCAAGAATTTGTCTTTATTGGTTTGAATGTCTAAAGTGTCTGTCTTTTTCTGTTTTGTGTCTTATTCTATTTGTTTACATGTCTTGGTTGGTGTTTGCAAGTCTAAATATTTGTCTTTGTTGGTTTGAATGTCTAAAGTGTCTGTCTTTCTCTGTTTGTGTGTCTGATTCTATTTGTTTGCATGTCTGGGTTGGTGTTTGCAATTCTAAGTATTTGTCTTTGTTGGTTTGAATGTCTAAAGTGTCTGTCTTTCTTTGTTTGCGTGTCGGATTCTATTTGTTTGCATGTCTGGGTTGGTGTTTGCAAGTCCAAGAATTTGTCTTTATTGGTTGGATTTTCTAAAGTGTCTGTCTTTAACTGTTTGCGTGTTTGATTCTATTTGTTTGCATGTATGGGTTGGTGTTTGCAAGTCCAAAAATTTGTCTTTGTTGGTTTGAATGTCTAAAGTGTCTCTCTTTCTCTTTGTGTGTCTGATTCTATTTGCTTGCATGTCCGGGTTGATGTTTGCAAGTCCAAGAATTTGTCTTTATTGGTTGGAATGTCTAAAGTGTCTGTCTTTCTCTGTTTGTGTGTCTGATTCTATTTGTTTGCATTTCTGGATTGGTGCTTGCAAGTCCAAGAATTTGTCTTTGTTGGTTTGAATGTCTAAAGTGTCTGTCTTTCTCTGTTTGCGTGTCTCATTCTATTTGTTTGCATGTCTGGGCTGGTGTTTGCAAGTCCAAGAATTTGTCTTTATTGGTTGGAATATCTAAAGTGTCTGTCTTTAACTGTTTGTGTGTCTGATTCTATTTGTTTGCTTGTATTGGTTGGTGTTTGCAAGTCCAACTATTTGTCTTTGCTGGTTTGAATGTCTAAAGTGTCTGTCCTTTTCTGTTTGTGTGTCTGATTCTATTTGTTTGCATGTTTGGGTTGGTGTTTGCAAGTCCAAGTATTTGTCTTTGTTGGTTTGAATGTCTAAAGTGTCTGTCTTTCTCTGTTTGTGTGTCTGAGTCAATTTGTTTGCATGTCTGGGTTGGTGTTTGCAAGTCCAAGAATTTGTCATTGTTGGTTTGAATGTCTAAAGTGTCTGTCTTTCTCTGTTTGTGTGTCTGATTCTATTTGTTTGCATGTCCAGATTGATGTTTGCAAGTCCAACTATTTGTCTTTGTTGGTTTGAATGTCTAAAGTGTCTGTCTTTCTCTGCTTATGTCTCTGATTCTATTTGTTTTCATGTCTGGGTTGGTGTTTGCAAGCCCAAGAATTTGTCTTTGTTGGTTTGAATGTCTAAAGTGTCTGTCTTTCTCTGCTTATGTGTCTGATTCTATTTGTTTTGCATGTCTGGGTTGGTGTTTGCAAGCCCAAGTATTTGTCCTTTTTCGTTTGAATGTCTAAAGTATCGGTCATTCTCTGTTTGTGTGTCTGATTCTATTTGTTTAAATGTATGGGTTGTTGTTTGCAAGTCCACGAATTTATCTTTGTTGGTTTTAATGACTAAAGTGACTGTCTTTCTCTGATTGTGTGTCTGATTCTATTTGTTGTCATGTCCGGGTTGTTGTTTGCATGCCCAAGAATTTGTCTTTGTTGGTTTGAATGCCTAAAGTGTCTGTCTTTCTCTGTTTGTGTGTCTGATTCTATTTGTTTGCAGGTCTGGGTTGGTTTTTGCAAGTCCAAATACTTGTCTTTGTTGGTTTGACTGTCTAAAGTGTCTGTCTTTCTCTGTTTGTGTGTCTGATTCTATTTTTTTGCATGTCTGGGTTGGTGTTTGCAAGTTCAAGAATTTGTCTTTGTTGGTTTGAATGTCTATAGTGTCTATCTTTCTCTGTTTTGTGTATGATTCTATTTGTTTTCATGTCTGGGTTGGTGTTTGTAAGTCCAAGTATTTGCCTTTATGGGGTTGAATGTCTAAAGTTTCTGTCTTTCTCTGTTTGTGTGTCTGATTCTATTTGTTTGCATGTCTGGGTTGGTGTTTGCAATTCAAACTATTTGTCTTTATTGGTTTGAATGTCTAAAGTGTCTGTCTTTCTTTGTTTGCGTGTCGGATTCTATTTGTTTGCATGTCTGGGTTGGTGTTTGCAAGTCCAAGAATTTGTCTTTATTGGTTGGAATATCTAAAGTGTATGTCTTTAACTGTTTGTGTGTCTGATTCTATTTGTTTGCATGTATCGGTTGGTGTTTGCAAGCCCAAGAATCTGTCTTTGTTGGTTTGAATGTCTAAAGGGTCTATCTTTCTCTGTTTGGGTGTTTGATTCTATTTGTTTGCATGTCTGGGTTGATGTTAGCAGGTCCATGAATTTGTCTTTGTTGGTTTGAATGCCTAAATTGTCTGTCTTTCTCTTTTTGCGTGTCTCATTCTATTTATTTGCATGTCTGGGTTGTTTTTTGCAAGTCCAAGAATTTTTCTTTATTGGTTTGAATATCTAAAGTGTCTGTCTTTAACTGTTTGTGTGTCTGATTCTATTTGTTTGCTTGTATTGGTTGGTGTTTGCAAGTCCAACTATTTGTCTTTGTTGGTTTGAATGTCTAAAGTGTCTGTCTTTCTGTGTTTGTGTGTCTGATTCTATTTGTTTGCATGTCTGGGTTGGGATTTGCATGTCCAAGTATTTGTCTTTGTTTGTTTGAATGTCTAAAGTGTCTGTCTTTCTCTGTTTGTGTGTCTGATTCTATTTGTTTGCATGTCCAGATTGATGTTTTCAAGTCCAACTATTTGTCTTTGTTGGTTTGAATGTCTAAAGTGTCTGTCTTTCTCTGCTTATGTCTCTGATTCTATTTGTTTTGTATGTCTGGGCTGGTGTTTGCAAGTCCAAGTATTTGTCTTTTTTGGTTTGAATGTCTATAGTGTCTGTTTTTCTCTGTTTGTGTGTCTGATTCTATTTGTTTTGTATGTCTGGGCTGGTGTTTGCAAGTCCAAGTATTTGTCTTATTTGGTTTGAATGTCTAAAGTATCTGTCATTCTCTGTTTGTGTGTCTGATTCTATTTGTTTGAATATCTGGGTTGATATTTGCAAGTCCAAGAATTTGTCTTTGTTGGTTTGAATGCCTGAAGTGACTGTCTTTCTCAGTTTGTGTGTCTGATTCTATTTGTTGACATGTCCGGGTTGATGTTTGCAAGCCCAAGTATTTTTCTTTGTTGGTTTGAATGACTAAAGTGTCTGTCTTTCTCTGTTTTTGGGTCTGATTATATTTGTTTGCACGTCTGTGTTGGTTTTTACAAGTAAAACTACTTGTCTTTGTTGGTTTGAATGTCTAAAGTGTCTGTCTTTCTCTGTTTTTTTTTCTGATTCTATTTTTTTGCATTTCTGTGTTGGTGTTTGCAAGTCTAAGAATTTGTCTTTGTTGGTTTGAATGTCTAAAGTGTCTGTCTTTCTCTGTTTTGTGTCTGATTCTATTTGTTTACATGTCTTGGTTGGTGTTTGCAAGTCCAATTATTTGTCTTTGTTGGTTTGAATGTCTAAAGTGTCTGTCTGTTTCTGTTTGTGTGTCTGATTCTATTTGTTTGCATGTCTGGGGTGGTGTTTGTAAGTCTAACAATTTGACTTTGTTGGTTTGAACGCCTTAAGTGACTCTCTTTCTTTGATTGTGTTTCTCATTCTATTTGTTTGAATGTCTGTGTTGATGTTTTCAAGTATAAGTATTTTTCTTTTTTGGTTTGATTAGCTAAAGTGTCTGTCTTTATCTGTTTGTGTGTCTGATTCTATTTGTTTGCATGTATCGGTTGGTGTTTGCAAGTCCAACAATTTGTCTTTGTTGGTTTGAATGTCTAAAGGGTCTGTCTTTCTCTGTTTTGGTGTTTGATTCTATTTTTTTGCATGTCTGGGTTGATGTTTGCATGTCCAAGAATTTGTCTTTGTTGGTTTGAATGCCTAAAGTGACTGTCTTTCTCTGTTTATGTGTCTGATTCTATTTGTTTGCATGTCTGGGTTGATTTTTGCAAGCCCAAGAATCTCTCTTTGTTGGTTTGAATGCCTAAAGTGTCTATCTCTCTCTGTTTTTGTGTTTGATTCTATTTTTTGGCAAGTCTGGTTTGGTATTTGCAATTCAAAGAATTTGTCTTTGTTGGTATGCTTGCCTTAAAGTGTCTGTCTTTCTCTGTTTGTGTGTCTGATTCTATTTGTTTGCATGTCTGTGTTGGGTTTTGCAAGTTCAAATACTTGTCTTTGTTGGTTTGAATGTCTAAAGTGTCTGTCTTTCTCTGTTTGTGTGTCTGATTCTATTTGTTTGCATGTCTGGGTTGGTATTTGCAAGTCCAAAAATTTGTCTTTATTGGTTTGAATGTCTAAAGTGTCTGTCTTTCTCTGTTTTGAGTCTGATTCTATTTGTTTACATGCATTGGTTAGTGTTTGCAAGTCCAAATATTTGTCTTTGTTGGTTTGATTGTCTAAAGTGTCTGTCTCTCACTGTTTGTGTGTTTGATTCTATTTGTTTGCATGTCTGGGTTGGTGTTTGCAAGTCCAAGAATTTGTCTTTGGTGGTTTGAATTTCTAAAGCGTCTGTCTTTCTCTGCTTGTGTGTCTGATTCTATTTGTTGACATATCTGAGTTGGTGTTTGCAAGTCCAAGAATTTGTCTTTGTTGGTTTGAATGCTTAAAGTGTCTGTCTTTCTCTGTTTGGGTGTTTGATTCTATTTGTTTGCATGTCTGGGTTGGTGTTTGCAAGTCCAAGAATTTGACTTTGTTGGTTTGAATGTCTAAAGTGTCTGTCTTTCTCTGTTTGAGTGTCAGATTCTATTTGTTTGCATGTTTGGGTTGGTGTTTGCAAGTCCAAGAATTTTTCTTTATTGGTTGGAATATCTAAAGTGTCTGTCTTTAACTGTTTGTGTGTCTGATTCTATTTGTTTGCATGTTTGGGTTGGTGTTTGCAAGTTCAACTATTTGTCTTTGTTGGTTTGAATGTCTAAAGTGTCTGTCTTTCTCTGTTTGTGTGTCTGATTCTATTTGTTTGCATGTCTGGGTTGGTGTTTGCAAGTCCAACTATTTGTCTTTGTTGGTTTGAATGTCTAAAGTGTCTGTCTTTTTCTGTTTGAGTGTCTGATTCTATTTTTTTGCATGTCTGGGTTGATGTTTTCAAGACAAAGAATTTGTCTTTGTTGGTTTGAATGACTAAATTGTCTGTCTTTATATTTTAGTGTGTCTTATTCTATTTGTTTGCATGTCCAGTTTGATGTTTGCAAGTCCAACTATTTGTCTTTGTTGGTTTGAATGTCTAAAGTGTCTGTCTTTCTCTGCTTATGTCTCTGATTCTATTTGTTTGCATGTCTGGGTTGGTGTTTGCAAGCCCAAAGATTTGTCTTTGTTGGTTTGAATGTCTATAGTGTCTGTCTTTGTCTGTTTGTGTGTCTGATTCTATTTGTTTGCATGTCTGGGTTGGTGTTTGCAAGTCTAACTATTTGTCTTTGTTGGTTTGAATGTCTAAAGTGTCTGTCTTTCTCTGTTTGTGTGTCTGATTCTATTTGTTTGCATATCTGGGTTGATATTTGCAAGTCCAAGAATTTGTCTTTGTTGGTTTGAATGCCTGAAGTGACTGTCTTTCTCAGTTTGTGTGTCTGATTCTATTTGTTGACATGTCCGGGTTGGTGTTTGCAAGTCCAAGAATTTGTCTTTGTTGGTTTGAATGCCTAAAGTGTCTGTCTTTCTCTGTTTGTGTGTCTGATTCTATTTGTTTGCATGTCTGGGTTGGTTTTTGCAAGTCCAAATACTTGTCTTTGTTGGTTTGAATGTCTAAAGTGTCTGTCTTTCTCTGTTTGCGTGTCAGATTCTATTTGTTTGCATGTTTGGGTTGGTGTTTGCAAGTCCAAGAATTTGTCTTTATTGGTTTTAATGTCTAAAGTGTCTGTCTTTCTCTGTTTTGTGTCTGATTCTATTTGTTTACATGTCTTGGTTGGTGTTTGCAAGTCCAAATATTTGTCTTTGTTGGTTTGAATGTCTAAAGTGTCTGTCTTTTTCTGTTTTGTGTCTGATTCTATTTGTTTACATGTCTTGGTTGGTATTTGCAAGTCTAACTATTTGTCTTTGTTGGTTTGAATGTCTAAAGTGTCTGTCTTTCTTGGTTTGCGTGTCGGATTCTATTTGTTTGCATGTCTGGGTTGGTGTTTGCCAGTCCAAGAATTTGTCTTTATTGGTTGGAATATCTAAAGTGTATGTCTTTAACTGTTTGTGTGTCTGATTCTATTTGTTTGCATGTCTGGGTTGATTTTTTCAAGCCCAAGTATCTTTCTTTGTCGGTTTGAATGCCTAAAGGGTCTGTCTTTCTTTGTTTGGGTGTTTGATTCTATTTGTTGGCATGTGTAGCTTTGTGTTAACAAGTAAAAGTATTTGTCAGTTTTGTTGTTAGTGCAAATTGTTAATGTCGTTCTCGGAATTTTAGTCTGAGTATATTTTTGTGATTGTCCTGGTTAATTTTTGCAAGTCCAAGAGTAGGCCTTTATTTGTTTGAATTTATAAGGTATCTGTTTTTATCTGTTTGCTACTATGTGTTTCTTTGTTTGCGTTTCTGGATTAGTGCTTGTATGTCCAAGAATTTAGCTTTGTTGGTTTGAATGTCTAAAGTGTCTGTCTTTCTCTGTTTGCATGTCGGATTCTATTTGTTTGAACGTCTGGGTTGGTGTTTGCAAGTCCAAGAATTTGTCTTTATTGGTTGGAATGTCTAAAGTGTCTGTCTTTAACTGTTTGTGTGTCTGATTCTATTTGTTTGCATGTATGGGTTGGTGTTTGCAAGTCAAACTATATGTTTTTGTTGGTTTGAATGTCTAAAGTGTCTGTCTTTCTCTGTTTGTGTGTCTGATTCTATTTGTTTGCATGTCAGGGTTGATGTTTGCAAGTCCAACTATTTGTCTTTTTTGGTTTGAATGTCTAAAGTATCTGTCATACTCTGTATGTGTGTCTGATTCTATTTGTTTGCATGTCTGGGTTGATGTTTGCAAGTCCAAGAATTTGTCTTTGTTGGTTTGAATGCCTAAAGTGACTGTCTTTCTCAGTTTGTGTGTCTGATTCTATTTGTTGGCATGTCTGGGTTGATGTTTGCAAGCCCAAGAATTTGTCTTTGTTGGTTTGAATGTCTAAAGTATCTATCTTTCTCTGTTTGTGTGTCTGATTCTATTTGTTTGCATGTCTGGGTTGATGTTTGCAAGTCCAAGAATTTGTCTTTTTTGGTTTGAATGTCTAAAAAGTCTGTCTTTCTCTGTTTGCAAGTCTGATTCTATTTGTTTGCATGTCTGGGTTGGTGTTTTCAAGTCCAAGTATTTGTCTTTTTTGGTTTGAATGTCTAAAGTATCTGTCATACTCTGTTTGTGTGTCTGATTATATTTGTTGGCATGTCTGGGTTGATATTTGCAAGTCCAAGAATTTGTCGTTTTTGGGTTGAATTTCTGCAGTGTCTGTCTTTCCCTGATGGTGTGTCCGATTCTATTTGTTTGCAGGTCTGGCCTGATGTTTGCATGACCAAGAATTTGTCTTTGTTGGTTTTAATGTTTAAATGGTCTATCTTTCTCTGTTTGGGTGTTTGATTCTATTTGATTGCATGTCTGAGTTGGTGTTTGCAATTCCAAGAATTTGTCTTTTTTGGTTTGAATGCCTAAAGGGTCTGTCTTTCTATGTTTATGTCTCTGTTTGTGTGTCTGATTCTATTTGTTTGCATGTCGGAGTTGGTGTTTGCAAGTTCAAGTATTTGTCTTTGTTGGTTTGAATGTCTAAAGTGTCTGTCTGTCTCTGTTTGTGTGTCTGATTCTATTTGTTTGCATGTCTGAGTTGGTGTTTGCAAGTCCAAGAATTTGTCTTTGTTGGATTGAATGTCTAAAAAGTCTGTCTTTCTCTGTTTGCAAGTCTGATTCTATTTGTTTGCATGTCTGGGTTGATGTTTGCAAGTCCAAGTATTTGTCTTTGTTGGTTTGAATGCCTAAAGTGTCTGTCTTTCTCTGTTTGTGTGTCTGATTGTATTTGTTTGCATGTCTGGGTTGATGTTTGCAAGCCCAAGAATCTGTCTTTATTGGTTGGAATATCTAAAGTGTATGTCTTTAACTGTTTGTGTGTCTGATTCTATTTGTTTGCATGTATGGGTTGGTGTTTGCAAGTCCAAGTATCTGTCATTGTTGGTTTGAATGTATAAAGTATCTGTCTTTCTCGGTTTGTGTGTTTGATTCTATTTGTTTGCATGTCTGGGATGGTGCTTTCAAGTCTAAGTATTTTTCTTTTTTGGTTTGAATGTTTAAAGTATCTGTCATACTCTGTATGTGTGTCTGTTTCTATTTGTTTACATTTCTGGGTTGATGTTTGCAAGTCCAAGAATTTGTCTTTGTTGGTTTGAATGCCTAAAGTGTCTGTTTTTCTCTGTGTGTGTGTCTGATTCTACTTGTTTGCATGTCTGGGTCGATGGTTGCAATTCCAAGTATTTTTCTTGGTTGATTTGAATGTCTAAAGTGTCTGTCTTTCTTGGTTTGCGTGTCGGATTCTATTTGTTTGCATGTCTGGGTTGGTGTTTGCCAGTCCAAGAATTTGTCTTTATTGGTTGGATTATCTAAAGTGTATGTCTTTAACTGTTTGTGTGTCTGATTCTATTTGTTTGCATGTATGGGTTGGTGTTTGCAAGTCCAAGAATTTGTCTTTGTTGGTTTGAATGTCTAAAGGGTCTGTCTTTCTCTGTTTTGGTGTTTGATTCTATTTTTTTGCATGTCTGGGTTGGTGTTTGCAAGTCCAAGAATTTGTCTTTGTTGGTTTGAATGTCTAAAGTGTCTGTCTTTCTCTGTTTGTGTGTCTGATTCTATTTGTTTGCATGTCTGGGTTGATGTTTGCAGGTCGAAGAATTTGTCTTTATTGGTTGGAATGTCTAAAGTGTCTGTCTTTCTCTGTTTGTGTGTCTGATTCTATTTGTTTGCGTGTCTGGATTGGTGTTTGCAAGTCCAAGAATTTAGTTTTGTTGGTTTGTATGTCTAAAGTGTCTGTCTTTCTCTGTTTGCATGTCTGATTCTATTTGTTTGAACGTCTGGGTTGGTGTTTGCAAGTCCAAGAATTTGTCTTTATTGGTTGGAATATCTAAAGTGTCTGTCTTTAACTGTTTGTATGTCTGATTCTATTTGTTTGCATGTATGGGTTGGTGTTTGCAAGTCCAACTATTTGTCTTTGTTGGCTTCAATGTCTAAAGTGTCTGTCTTTCTCTGTTTGTGTGTCTGATTCTATTTGTTTGCAAGTCTGGGTTGGTGTTTGCAAGTCCAACTATTTGTATTTTTTGGTTTGAATGTCTAAAGTATCTGTCATACTCTGTATGTGTGTCTGATTCTATTTGTTTGCATGTCTGGGTTGATGTTTGCAAGTCCAAAAATTTGTCTTTGTTGGTTTGAATGCCTAAAGTGACTGTCTTTCTCAGTTTGTGTGTCTGATTCTATTTGTTGGCATGTCCGGATTGATGTTTGCAAGCCCAAGAATTTGTCTTTGTTGGTTTGAATGTCTAAAGTTTCTATCTTTCTCTGTTTGGGTGTTTGATTGTATTTAATTGCATGTCTGGGTTGGTGTTTGCAATTCCAAGAATTTGTCTTTTTTGGTTTGAATGCCTAAAGGGTCTGTCTTTCTATGTTTATGTCTCTGTTTGTGTGTCTGATTCTATTTGTTTGCATGTCGGAGTTGGTGTTTGCAAGTCCAAGTATTTGTCTTTGTTGGTTTGAATGTCTAAAGTATCTGTCTTTCTCTGTTTGTGTGTCTGATTCTATTTGTTTGCATGTCTGGGTTGATGTTTGCAAGTCCAAGAATTTGTCTTTGTTGGATTGAATGTCTAAAAAGTCTGTATTTCTCTGTTTGCATGTCTGATTCTATTTGTTTGCATGTCTGGATTGTTTTTTGCAAGTCCCAGAATTTTTATTTGTTGGTTTGAATGCCTAAAGTGTCTGTCTTTCTCTGTTTGTCTGTCTGATTCTATTTGTTTGCATGTCCAGGATGTTGGTTGAAAGTCCAACTATTTGTATTTGTTGGTTTGAATGACTAAAGTGTCTGTCTTTCTCTGCTTATGTGTCTGATTCTATTTGTTTGCATGTCTGGGTTGGTGTTTGCAAGCCCAAGAATTTGTCTTTGTTGGTTTGAATCTCTATAGTGTCTGTCTTTCTCTGTTTGTGTGTCTGATTCTATTTGTTTGCATGTCTGGGCTGGTGTTAGGAAGTCCAAGTATTTGTCTTTTTTTGGTTTGAATGTCTAAAGTATCTGTCATTCTCTGTTTGTGTGTCTGATTCTATTTGTTTACATGTCTGGGTTGATGTTTGCAAGTCCAAGAATTTGTCTTTGTTGGTTTGAATGTCTAAAGTGACTTTCTTTCTCTGTTTGTGTGTCTGATTCTATTTGTTGGTATGTCCGGGTTGATGTTTGCAAGCCCAAGAATTTATCTTTGTTGGTTCGAATTTCTAAAGTGTCTATCTGTCTCTGTTTGGGTGTTTGATTGTATTTGTTTGCATGTCTGGGTTGGTATTTGCAAGTCCAAGAATTTGTCTTTGTTGGTTTGAATGCCTAAAGTGTCTGTCTTTCTATGTTTACGTCTCTGTTTGTTTATCTGATTCTATTTGTTTGCATGTCGGAGTTGGTGTTTGCAAGTCCAAGTATTTGTCTTTGTTGGTTTGAATGTCTAAAGTGTCTGTCTTTCTCTGTTTGTGTCTCTGATTCTATTTGTTTGCATGTCTGAGTTGGTGTTTGCAAGTCCAAGAATTTGTCTTTGTTGGCTTGAATGTCTAAAAAGTCTGTCTTTCTTGGTTTGTATGTCTGATTCTATCTGTTTGTACGTCTGGGTCAATGTTTTCAAGCCCCAGGATCTGTCTTTGTTGGTTTGAATGCCTAAAGTGTCTGTCTTTCTCTGTTTGTGTGTCTGATTCTATTTGTTTGCATGTCTGGGTTGATGTTTGCAAGCCCAAGAATCTGTCTTTATTGGTTGGAATAGCTAAAGTGTCTGTCGTTATCTGTTTGTGTGTTTGATTCTATTTGTTTGCATGTCTGGTTTGGTGTTTGCAAGTCTAAATATTGGTCTTTGTTGTTGTGAATGTCTAAAGTATCTGTCTTTATCTGTTTGTGTTTCTGATTATATTTGTCTCAATTTTTGGGTTGGGTTTTGCAAGTCCAAGTATTTTTCTTTGTTGGTTTGAATGTCTAAAGTATCTGTCATACTCTGTATGTGTGTCTGATTCTATTTGTTTGCATGTCTGGGTTGATGTTTGCAAGTCCAAGAATTTGTCTTTGTTGGTTTGAATGCCTAAAGTGACTGTCTTTCTCAGTTTGTGTGTCTGATTCTATTTGTTTGCATGTCCGGGTTGATGTTTGCAAGCCCAAGAATTTGTCTTTGTTGGTTTGAATGTCTAAAGTGTCTATCTTTTTCTGTTTGGGTGTTTGATTGTATTTAATTGCATGTCTGGGTTGGTGTTTGCAAGTCCAAGAATTTGTCTTTTTTGGTTTGAATGCCTAAAGTGTCTGTCTTTCTATGTGTATGTCTCTGTTTGTGTGTCTGATTCTATTTGTTTGCATGTCTGAGTTGGTGTTTGCACGTCCAAGTATTTGTCTTTGTTGGTTTGAATTCCTAAAGTGTCTTTATTTCTTTGTTTGTGTGTCTGATTCTATTTGTTGGCATGTCAGGGTTGGTGTTTGCAAGCCCAAGAATTTGTCTTTGTTGGTTTGAATGTCTAAAAAGTCTGTCTTTCTCTGTTTGCAAGTCTGATTCTATTTGTTTGCATGTCTGGGTTGATGTTTGCAAGTCCAAGAATTTGTCTTTGTTGGTTTGAATGACTAAAGTGTCTGTCTTTCTCTGTTTGTGTGTCTGATTCTATTTGTTTGCATGTCCAGATTGATGTTTGCAAGTCCAACTATTTGTCTTTGTTGGTTTAAATGTCTAAAGTGTCTTTCTTTCTCTGCTTATGTGTCTGATTCTATTTGTTTGCATGTCTGGGTTGGTGTTTACAAGCCCAAGAATTTATCTTTGTTGGTTTGAATGTCTATAGTGTCTGTCTTTCTCTGTTTGTGTGTCTGATTCTATTTGTTTGCATGTCTGGGCTGGTGTTAGGAAGTCCAAGTATTTGTCTTTTTTGGTTTGAATGTCTAAAGTATCTCTCATTCTCTGTTTGTGTGTCTGATTCTATTTGTTTGCATGTCTGGGTTGATGTTTGCAAGTCCAAGAATTTGTCTTTGTTGGTTTGAATGCCTAAAGTGACTTTTTTTCTCTGTTGGTGTGTCTGATTCTATTTGTTGGCATGTCCGGCTTGATGTTTGCATGCCCAAGAATTTGTCTTTGTTGGTTCGAATGTTTAAAGTGTCTATCTGTCTCTGTTTGGGTGTTTGATTGTATTTGTTTGCTTGTCTGGGTTGGTGTTTGCAAGTCCAAGAATTTGTCTTTGTTGGTTTGAATGCCTAAAGTGTCTGTCTTTCTATGTTTACGTCTCTGTTTGTTTATCTGATTCTATTTGTTTGCATGTCTGAGTTTGTGTTTTCAAGTCCAAGAATATGTCTTTGTTTATTCGAATGTCTAAAGTGGCTGTTTTTCTATGTTTATGTGTCTGATTCTATTTGTTTGCATGTCTGGGTTGATGTTTGCAAGTCCAAGAATTTGTCTTTCTTGGTTTGAATTTCTAAAGTGTCTGTCTTTCTCTGTTTGTGTGTCTGATTCTATTTGTTGACGTGTCTGGGTTGATATTTTTAAGTCCAAGAATTTATTTTTCTTGGGTTGAATGCCTAAAGTGAATGTCCTTCTCTACTTGTGTGTCTAATTCTACTTTTCTGCATGTCTGGATAGATGTTTACAAGCCCAAGAATCTGTCTTTGTTGGTTTGAATTTCTAAAGTGTCTGTCTTTCACTGTTTGGGATGTTTGATTCTATTTGTTTGCATGTCTTGGTTGGTGTTTGCAAGTCCAAGAATTTGTCTTTGTTGGTTTTAATGCCTAAAGTGCCTGTCTTTCTCTGTTTGTGTGTCTGATTCTATTTGTTTGCATGTCTGTGTTGGTTTTTGCAAGTTCAAATAATTGTCTTTGTTGGTTTGAATGTCTAAAGTGTCTGTCTTTCTCAGTTTGTGTGTCTGATTCTATTTTTTTGCATGTCTGGGTTGGTTTTTGCAAGTCTAAGAATTTATATTTGTTGGTTTGAATGTCTAAAGTGTCTATCTTTCTCTGCTTGTGTGTCTGATTATATTTTTTTGCATGTCTGGGTTGGTGTTTGCAAGTCCAAGAATTTGTCTTTATTGGTTTGAATGTCTAAAGTGTCTGTCTTTCACTGTTTGTGTGTATGATTCTATTTGTTTGCATGTCTGGGTTGGTGTTTGCAAGTCCAAGTATTTGTCATTGCTGGTTTGAATGTCTACAGTGTCTGTCTTTCTCTGATTGTGTGTTTGATTCTTTTTGTTTACATGTCTGGGTTGATGTTTGCAAGTCAAAGACTTTTTGTTTGTTGGATTGAATGTCAAAACTGTATATCTGTCTATGTTTGTGTGTTTGATTCTGTTTTATTGCACGTCTGGGATTTTGTATGCAAGTCAAAGTATTTGTCTTTGGTGGATTAAATTTATAAAGTTTCTGTCTATGTCTGTTTGTTTGTTTGATTGTATTTGTTTGCATGTCTGGGTTGGTGTTTGCAAGTCAAAGTATTTGTCTTTGTTGGTTTGAATGTCTAAAGTGTCTGTCTTTCTCTGTTTGTGTGTCTGATTCTATTTGTTTTGTATGTCTGGGCTGGTGTTTGCAAGTCCAAGTATTTGTCTTTTTTGGTTTGAATGTCTAAAGTATCTGTCTTTCTCTGTTTGTGTGTCTGATTCTATTTGTTTGCATGTCTGGGTTGATGTTTGCAAGTCCAAGAATTTGTCTTTGTTGGTTTGAATGCCTAAAGTGTCTGTTTTTCTCTGTTTGTGTGTCTGATTCTATTTGTTGGCATGTCTGGGTTGATGTTTGCAATACCAAGAATTTGTCTTTGTTGGTTTGAATGTCTAAAGTGTTTATCTTTCTCTGTTTGGATGTTTGATTGTATTTGTTTGCATGTCTGGGTTGGTGTTTGCAAGTCCAAGAATTTGCCTTTGTTGGTTTGAATGCCTAAAGTGTCTGTCTTTCTATGTTTATGTCTCTGTTTTTGTGTCTGATTCTATTGGTTTGCATATCTGGGCTGGTTGCGACTTTCATGATTATTTGTCATTGGTGGTTCTTAGGTCTATAGGGCCGGCATTTCACCTTGTGGTTGTTTAAATCTATTGGTCTGCTTGCCTGGGCAAATATTTTCCAGCCCAAGCGTTTGTACGTGTCGGTTGGAAAGCCTGAGGTGTCTGTCTTTCTCTATTTATGTGTCTGATTCTATTTGTTGGCATGTCTGGGTAGATTTTTACAAGACCAAGAATCTGTCTTTGTTGGTTTGAATGTCTAAAGTGTCTCTCTTTCACTGTTTGGAATGTTTGATTCTATTTATTTGCAAGTCTTATTTGTTGTTTGCAAGGCCAATAATTTGTCTTTGTTGTTTTGAATGTCATAAAGTGTCTGTCTTTCTCTGTTTGTGTGTCTGATTCTATTTGTTTGCATGTCTCTGTTGGGTTTTGCAAGTTCAATTACTTGTCTTTGTTGGTTTGAATGTCTAAAGTGTCTGTCTTTCTCTGTTTGTGTGTCTGATTCTATTTTTTTGCTTGTCTGGGTTGGTGTTTGCAAGTCTAAGAATTTGTCTTTGTTGGTTTTAATGTCTAAAGTGTCGGTCTTTCTCTGCTTGTGTGTCTGATTCTATTTGTTTGCATGTCTGGGTTGGTGTTTGCAAGTCCAAGAATTTGACTTTATTGGTTTGAATGTCTAAACTGTCTGTCTTTCTCTATTTTTGTGTCTGATTCTATTTATTTACATGTCTGGGTTGGTGTTTGCAAGTCCAAATATTTGTCTTTGTTGGTTTGAATGTCTAAAGTGTCTGTCTTTCACTGTTTGTGTGTTTGATTCCATTTGTTTGCATGTCTGGGCTGGTGTTTGCAAGTCCAAGAATTTGTCTTTGTTGGTTTTAATGTCTAAAGTATCTGTCTTTCTCTGTTCGTGTGTCTGATTCTATTTTTTTACATGTCTGGGTTGGTATTTGCAAGTCCAAATATTTGTCTCTGTTGGTTTGAATGTCTAAAGTGTCTGTCTTTCTCTGTTTTGGTGTCTGATTTTATTTGTTTGCATGTCTGGGTTGGTGTTTGCAAGTCCAAGAATTTGTCTTTGTTGGTTTGAATGTCTAAAGTGTCTGTATTTCTCTGTTTGGGTGTCTGATTCTATTTGTTTGCATGTCTGGGTTAATGTTTGCAAGTCCAAGAATTTGTCATTATTGGTTGGAATGTCTAAAGTGTCTGTCTTTCTCTGTTTGTTTGTCTTATTCTATTTGTTTGCTTGTCTGGATTGGTGTTTGTAAGTCCAAGAATTTAGCTTTGTTGGTTTGAATGTCTAAAGTGTCTGTCTTTCTTTGTTTGCGTGTCGGATTCTATTTGTTTGCACGTCTGGGTTGATGTTTGCAAGTCCAAGAATTTTTCTTTATTGGTTTGAATAGCTAAAGTGTCTGTCTTTAAATGTTTGTGTGTCTGATTCTATTTGTTTTGCATGTCTGGGTTGGTGTTTGCTAGTCCAACTATTGGTCATTGTTGGTTTGAATGCCTAAAGGGTCTGTCTTTCTCTGTTTGTGTGTCTTATTCTATTTGTCTGCATGTCTGGGTTGGGGTTTGCAAGTCCAAGTATTTGTCTTTTTTGGTTTGAATGTCTAAAGTATCTGTCATTCTCTGTTTGTGTGTCTGATTCTATTTGTTAACATGTCTGGGTTGGTGTTTGCAAGTCAAAGAATTTATCTTTGTTGGTTTTAATGTCTGAAGTGACTTTTTTTCCCTGCTTATGTGTCTGATTCTATTTGTTGGCTTGTTAGTATTGATGTTTGCATGCCCAAGAATTTTTCTTTGTTGGTTTGAATGTGTAAAGTGTCTATCTTTTTCTGTTTGGGTGTTTGATTGTATTTAATTGCATGTCTGGGTTGGTGTTTGCAAGTCCAAGAATTTGTCTTTTTTGGTTTGATTGACTAAAGTGTCTGTCTTTCTATGTTTATGTCCCTGTTTGTGTGTCTGATTCTGTTTGTTTGCATGTCGGAGTTGGTGTTTGCAAGTTCAAGTATTTGTCTTTGTTGGTTTGAATGTCTAAAGTGTCTGTCTTTCTCTGTTTGTGTGTCTGATTCTATTTGTTTGCATGTCTGGGTTGATGTTTGCAAGTCCAAGAATTTGTCTTTTTTGGTTTGAATGTCTAAAAAGTCTGTCTTTCTCTGTTTGCATGTCTGATTCTATTTGTTTGCATGTCTGGGTTGTTGTTTGCAAGTCCAAGAATTTGTCTTTGTTGGTTTGAATGCCTAAAGTGTCTGTCTTTCTCTGTTTGTCTGTCTGATTCTATTTGTTTGCATGTCAAGGTTGATTTTGGCAAGTCCAACTATTTGTCTTTATTGGGTTAAATGTCTAAAGTGTCTGTCTTTCTCTGCTTATGTGTCTGATTCTATTTGTTTGCATGTCTGGGTTTGTGTTTACAAGCCCAAGAATTTGTCTTTGTTGGTTTAAATGTCTAAAGTGTCTGTCTTTCTCTGCTTATGTGTCTGATTCTGTTTGTTTGCATGTCTGGGTTGGTGTTTGCAAGTCCAAGAATATGTCTTTATTGGTTTGAATGTCTGAAGTGTCTGTCTTTCTGTGTTTGTGTGTCTGATTCTATTTGTTTGCATGTCTGGGTTGATGTTTGCAAGTCCAAGAATTTGTCTTTGTTGGTTTGAATGTTTAAAGTGTCTGTCTTTCTCTGTTTGTGTGTCTGATTCTATTTGTTTGCGAGTCTGGATTGGTGTTTGCAAGTCCAAGAATTTAGCTTTGTTGGTTTGAATGTCTAAAGTGTCTGTCTTTCTCTGTTTGCGTGTCGGATTCTATTTGTTTGAATGTCTGGGTTGGTGTTTGCAAGTCCAAGAATTTGTCTTTATTGGTTGGAATATCTAAAGTGTATGTCTTTAACTGTTTGTGTGTCTGATTCTATTTTTTTGCTTGTATGGGTTGGTGTTTGCAAGTTCAACTATTTGTCTTTGCTGGCTTCAATGTCTAAAGTGTCTGTCTTTCTCTGTTTGTGTGTCTGATTCTATTTGTTTGCAAGTCAGTGTTGATGTTTGCAAGTCCAACTATTTGTCTTTTTTGGTTTGAATGTCTAAAGTATCTGTCATACTCTGTTTGTGTGTCTGATTCTATTTGTTTGCATGTATGGGTTGGTGTTTGCAAGTCCACGAATTTGTCTTTGTTGGTTTGAATGCCTAAAGTGACTGTCTTTCTCTGTTTGTGTGTCTGATTCTATTTGTTTGCATGTCTGGGTTGGTGTTAGCAAGCCCAAGTAATTGTATTTTGTGGTTTGAATGTCTAAAGTGTCTGTCTTTCTCTGTTCGTGTATCTGATTCTATTTGTTTACATGTCTGGGTTGGTGTTTGCAAGTCCAAGTATTGGTCTTTGTTGATTTGAATGTCTAAAGTTTCTTTCTTTCTCTGTTTTGGTGTTTGATTCTATTGTTTTGCATGTCTGGGTTGATGTTTGCAAGTCCAAGAATTTGTCTTTGTTGGTTTGAATGTCTAAAGTGTCTGTCTTTTTCTGTTTGTGTGTCTGATTCTATTTGTTTGAATGTCTGGGTTAATGTTTACAAGTCCAAGAATTTGTCTTTCTTGGGTTGAATATCTAAAGTGTCTGTCTTTCTCTGTTTGTTTGTCTGATTCTATTTGTTTACTTGTCTGGATTGGTGTTTGTAAGTCCAAGAATTTAGCTTTGTTGGTTTGAATGTCTAAAGTGTCTGTCTTTCTCTGTTTGCGTGTCGGATTCTATTTGTTTGAATGTCTGGGTTGGTGTTTGCAAGTCCAAGAATTTGTCTTTATTGGTTGGAATATCTAAAGTGTATGTCTTTAACTGTTTGTGTGTCTGATTCTATTTGTTTGCATGTATGGGTTGGTGTTTGCAAGTATTACTATTTGTCTTTGTTGGTTTGAATGTCTAAAGTGTCTGTCTTTCTCTGTTTGTGTGTCTGATTCTATTTGTTTGCATGTCTGGGTTGGTGTTTTCAAGTCCAAGTATTTGTCTTTTTTGGTTTGAATGTCTAAAGTATCTGTCATTCTCTGTTTGTGTGTCTGATTCTATTTGTTTGCATGTCTGGGTTGATGTTTGCAAGTCCACGAATTTGTCTTTGTTGGTTTGAATGCCTAAAGTGACTGTCTTTCTCAGTTTGTGTGTCTGATTCTATTTGTTGGCATGTCCGGGTTGATGTTTGCAAGCCCAAGAATTTGTCTTTGTTGGTTTGAATGTGTAAAGTGTCTATCTTTTTCTGTTTGGGTGTTTGATTGTATTTAATTACATGTCTGGGTTGGTGTTTGCAAGTCCAAGAATTTGTCTTTGTTTGTTTGAATGCCTAAAGGGTCTGTCTTTCTATGTTTATGTCTCTGTTTGTGTGTCTGATTCTATTTGTTTGCATGTCGGAGTTGGTGTTTGCAAGTCCAACTATTTGTCTTTATTGGGTTAAATGTCTAAAGTGTCTGTCTTTCTCTGCTTATGTGTCTGATTCTATTTGTTTGCATGTCTGGGTTGGTGTTTACAAGCCCAAGAATTTGTCTTTGTTGGTTTAAATGTCTAAAGTGTCTGTCTTTCTCTGCTTATGTGTCTGATTCTATTTGTTTGCATGTCTGTATTGGTGTTTGCAAGTCCAAGTATTTGTCTTTGTTGGTGTGAGTGCCTGAAGTGTCTTTCTTTATGTGCTTGTGAGGCTGATTCTATTTGTTTGCATATCTTGGTTGATGTTTGCAGGTCCAAAAATTTGTCTTTATTGGTTGGAATGTCTAAAGTGTCTGTCTTTCTCTGTTTGTGTGTCTGATTCTATTTTTTTGCATGTCTGGATTGATGTTTGCAAGTCCAAGAATTTAGCTTTGTTGGTTTGAATGTCTAAAGTGTCTGTCTTTCTCTGTTTGCGTGCGGATTCTATTTGTTTGAATGTCTGGGTTGGTGTTTGCAAGTCCAAGAATTTGTCTTTATTGGTTTGAATATCTAAAGTGTATGTCTTTATCTGTTTGTGTGTCTGATTCTATTTGTTTGCATGTATGGGTTGGTGTTTGCAAGTCTAACTATTTGTCTTTGTTGGTTTGAATGTCTAAAGTGTCTGTCTTTCTCTGTTTGTGTGTCTGATTCTATTTGTTTGCATGTCTGGGTTGGTGTTTTCAAGTCCAAGTATTTGTCTTTTTTGGTTTGAATGTCTAAAGTATCTGTCATACTCTGTATGTGTGTCTGATTCTATTTGTTTGCATGTCTGGGTTGTTGTTTGCAAGTCCAAGAATTTGTCTTTGTTGGTTTGAATGTCTAAAGTGACTGTCTTTCTCTGTTTGTGTGTCTGATTCTATTTGTTTGCATGTCCGGATTGATGTTTGCAAGCCCAAGAATTTGTCTTTGTTGGTTTGAATGTCTAAAGTGTCTATCTTTTTCTGTTTGGGTGTTTGATTGTATTTAATTACATGTCTGGGTTGGTGTTTGCAAGTCCAAGAATTTGTTTTGTTGGTTTTAATGCCTAAAGGGTCTGTCTTTCTTTGTTTGTGTGTCTATTTGTGTGTCTGATTCTATTTGTTTGCATGTCTGGGTTGATGTTTGCAACTCCAAGAGTTTATATTTTTTGGTTGGAATGTCTAAAAAGTCTGTCTTTCTCTGTTTGCAAGTCTGATTCTATTTGTTTGCATGTCTGGGTTGATGTTTGCAAGTCCAAGAATTTGTCTTTGTTGGTTTGAATGACTAAAGTGTCTGTCTTTCTCTGTTTGTGTGTCTGATTCTATTTGTTTGCATGTCCAGATTGATGTTTGCAAGTCCAACTATTTGTCTTTGTTGGTTTAAATGTCTAAAGTGTCTGTCTTTCTCTGCTTATGTGTCTGATTCTATTTGTTTGCATGTCTGGGTTGGTGTTTGCAAGCCCAAGAATTTGTCTTTGTTGGTTTGAATGTCTATAGTGTCTGTCTTTCTCTGTTTGTGTGTCTGATTCTATTTGTTTGCATGTCTGGGCTGGTGTTAGGAAGTCCAAGTATTTGTCTTTTTTGGTTTGAATGTCTAAAGTATCTGTCATTCTCTGTTTGTGTGTCTGATTCTATTTGTTTGCATGTCTGGGTTGATGTTTGCAAGTCCAAGAATTTATCTTTGTTGGTTTGAATGCCTAAAGTGACTGTTTTTCTCAGTTTGTGTGTCTGATTCTATTTGTTGGCATGTCCGGGTTGATGTTTGCAAGCCCAAGAATTTGTCTTTGTTGGTTTGAATGTCTAAAGTGTCTATCTGTCTCTGTTTGGGTGTTTTATTGTATTTGTTTGCATGTCTGGGTTGGTGTTTGCAAGTCCAAGAATTTGTCTTTGTTGGTTTGAATGCCTAATGTGTCTGTCTTTCTATGTTTACGTCTCTGTTTGTTTGTCTGATTCTATTTGTTTGCATGTCGGAGTTGGTGTTTGCAAGTCCAAGTATTTGTCTTTGTTGGTTTGAATGTCTAAAGTGTCTGTCTTTCTCTGTTTGTGTCTCTGATTCTATTTGTTTGCATGTCTGAGTTGGTGTTTGCAAGTCCAAGAATTTGTCTTCGTTGGTTTGAATATCTAAAGTGTCTGTCTGTCTCTGTTTGTGTGTCTGATTCTATTTGTTTGCATGTCTGGGTTGATGTTTTCAAGTCCAAGTATTTGTCTTTGTTGGTTTGAATGTCTAAATAGACTGTCCTTCTCTATTTGTGTGTTTAATTCTATTTGTTTGCTTGTCTGGATAGATGTTTACAAGCCCAAGAATCTGTCTTTGTCGGTTTAAATGCCTAACGTGTCTGTCTTTCACTGTTTTGGATGTTTGATTATATTTTTTTGCAAGTCTTGTTTGGTGTTTGCAAGTCCAAGAATTTGTCTTTGTTGGTTTGAATGCCTAAAGTGTCTGTCCTTCTCTGTTTATGTGTCTGATTCTATTTGTTTGCATGTCTTTGTTGGTTTTTGCAAGTTCTAATACTTGTCTTTGTTGGTTTTAATGTCTAAAGTGTCTATCTTTCTCTGTTTGTGTGTCTGATTCTATTTGTTTGCATGTCTCGGTTGGTGTTTGCAAGTCTAAGAATTTATCTTTGTTGGTTTTAATGTCTAAAGTGTCTGTCTTTCTCTGCTTGTGTGTCTGATTATATTTGTTTGCATTTCTGGGTTGGTGTTTGCAAGTTAAAGAATTTGACTTTATTGGTTTGAATGTCTAAAGTGTCTATCTTTCTCTGTTTGTGTGTTTGATTCTATTTGTTTGCATGTCTGGGTTGGTGTTTGCAAGTCAAAGAATTTGTCCTTGCTGGATTGAATGTCTAAAGTGTCTGTCTGTCTCTGTTTGTGTGTCTGATTCTATTTGTTGACATGTCTGGGTTGGTGTTTGTAAGTCCAAGAATTTGTGTTTGTTGGTTTGAATGTCTAAAGTGTCTGCCTTTCTCTGTTTGTGTGTTTGATTCTATTTGTTCTTATGTCTTAGCTGATGTTTGCAAGTTAAAATACTTGTCTTTGTTTGTTTAATGTACAAAGTGTCCGTCTTTATGTGTTTTTGTGTCTGATTCTATTTTTTTGCATGTCTGAGTTGATGTTTGAAAGTCAAAATATTTGTCTTTATTGGTTTGAATATCTCAAGTGTCTGTCTTTCTCTGTTTGTGTGTCTGATTATATTTGTTTACGTGTCTGGATTGGTGTTTGCAAGTCCAAGAATTTGTCTTTGTTGGTTTGAATGTCTAAAGTGTCTGTCTTTCTCTGTTTGCGTGTCGGATTCTATTTGTTTGCATGTCTGGGTTGGTGTTTGCAAGTCCAAGAATTTGTCTTTATTGGTTGGAATATCTAAAGTGTATGTCTTTAACTGTTTGTGTGTCTGATTCTATTTGTTTGCATGTATGGGTTGTTGTTTGCAAGTCCAACTATTGGTCTTTGTTGGTTTGAATGTCTAAAGTGTCTGTCTTTCTCTGTTTGTGTGTCTGATTCTATTTGTTTTCATGTTTGGGTTGAAATTTGCATGTCCAAATATTTGTCTTTGTTGGTTTTAATGTCTAAAGTGTCTGTCTTTATCTGTTTGTGTGTCTGATTCTATTTGTTTGCATGTCTGGGTTCATGTTTGCAAGTCCAAGAATTTGTCTTTGTTGGTTTGAATGCCTAAAGTGTCTGTCTTTCTCTGTTTGTGTGTCTGATTCTTTTTGTTTGCATGTCCAGATTGATGTATGCAAGTCCAACTATTTGTCTTTGTTGGTTTGAATGTCTAAAGTGTCTGTCTTTCTCTGCTTCTGTGTCTGATTCTATTTGTTTGCATGTCTGGGTTGGTGTTTGCAAGCCCAAGTATTTGATTTTGTTGGTTTGAATGTCTATAGTGTCTGTCTTTCTCTGTTTGTGTGTCTGATTCTATTTGTTTGCATGTCTGGGTTGTTTTTTGCAAGTCTAACTATTTGTCTTTGTTGGTTTGAATGTCTAAAGTGTCTGTCTTTCTCTGTTTGTGTGTCTGATTCTATTTGTTTGCGTGTCTGGATTGGTGTTTGCAAGTCCAAGAATTTAGCTTTGTTGGTTTGAATGTCTAAAGTGTCTGTCTTTCTCTGTTTGTGTGTCTGATTCTATTTGTTTGCATGTCTGGATTGATGTTTGCAAGTCCAAGAATTTGTCTTAATTGGTTGGAATATCTAAAGTGTCTGTCTTTAACTGTTTGTGTGTCTGATTCTATTTGTTTGCATGTATGGGTTGGTGTTTGCAAGTCCAACAATGTGTCTTTGTTGGTTTGAATGCCTAAAGGGTCTCTCTTTCTATGTTTGTGTGTCTATTTGTGTGTCTGATTCTATTTGTTTGCATGTCTGGGTTGATGTTTGCAAGTCCAAGTATTTATATTTTTTGGTTTGAATGTCTAAAAAGTCTGTCTTTCTCTGTTTGCAAGTCTGATTCTATTTGTTTGCATGTCTGGGTTGATGTTTGCAAGTCCAAGAATTTGTCTTTGTTGGTTTGAATGACTAAAGTGTCTGTCTTTCTCTGTTTGTGTGTCTGATTCTATTTGTTTGCATGTCCAGATTGATGTTTGCAAGTCCAACTATTTGTCTTTGTTGGTTTAAATGTCTAAAGTGTCTGTCTTTCTCTGCTTATGTGTCTGATTCTATTTGTTTGCATGTCTGGGTTGGTGTTTGCAAGCCCAAGAATTTGTCTTTGTTGGTTTGAATGTCTAAAGTGTCTGTCTTTCTCTGTTTGTGTGTCTGATTCTATTTGTTTGCATGTCTGGGCTGGTGTTAGGAAGTCCAAGTATTTGTCTTTTTTTGGTTTGAATGTCTAAAGTATCTGTCATTCTCTGTTTGTGTGTCTGATTCTATTTGTTTGCATTTCTGGGTTGATGTTTGCAAGTCCAAGAATTTGTCTTTGTTGGTTTGAATGCCTAAAGCGACTGTCTTTCTCAGTTTGTTTGTCTGATTCTATTTGTTGGCATGTCCGGGTTGATGTTTGCAAGCCCAAGAATTTGTCTTTGTTGGTTTGAATGTCTAAAGTGTCTATCTTTCTCTGTTTGGGTGTTTGATTGTATTAGTTTGCATGTCTGGGTTGGTGTTTGCAAGTCCAAGAATTTATCTTTGTTGGTTTGAATGCCTAAAGTGTCTGTCTCTCTATGTTTACGTCTCTGTTTGTTTGTCTGATTCTATTTGTTTGCATGTCGGAGTTGGTGTTTGCAAGTCCAAGAATTTGTCTTTGTTGGTTTGAATGTCTAAAGTGTCTGTCTTTCTCTGTTTGTGTGTCTGATTCTATTTCTTTGTATGTCTGGGTTAATGTTTACAAGTCTAAGAATTTGTCTTTCTTGGGTTGAATATCTAAATTGTCTGTCTTTCTCTGTTTGTTTGTCTGAGTATATATGTTTGAATGTATGGGTTGATGTTTGCAAGTCCAAGAATTTGTATTTCTTGGTTTGGATGTCTAAAGTGTCTGTCCGTCTCTATTTCTGTGTCTAATTCTAGTTGTTTGCATGTCTGGGTAGATGTTTACAAGCCCAAGAATCTGTCTTTGTTGGTTTTAATGTCTAAAGTGTCAGTTTTTCACTGTTTCTGATGTTTGATTATATTTGTTTGAAATTCTGGTTTGGTGTTTGCAATTCAAAGAATTTGTCTTTGTTTGGTTTGAATTCCTTAAATTGTCTGTCTTTCTCTGTTTGTGTGTCCGATTCTATTTGTTTGCATGTCTGTGTTGGGTTTTGCAAGTTCAAATACTTGTCTTTGTTGGTTTGAATGTCTAAAGTGTCTGTCTTTCTCTGTTTGTTTGTCTGATTCTATTTGTTTGCTTGTCTGGGTTGGTGTTTGCAAGTCTAAGAATTTGTCTTTGTTCGTTTTAATGTCTAAAGTGTCTGTCTTTCTCTGCTTGTGTGTCTGATTATATTTGTTTGCATTTCTGGGTTGATGTTTGCAACTCAAAGAATTTGTCTTTTTTGGTTTGAATGTCTAAAGTGTCTGTCTTTCACTGTTTGTGTGTTTGATTCTATTCGTTTGCATGTCTGGGTTGGTGTTTGCAAGTCCAAGAATTTGTCCTTGCTGGTTTGAATGTCTAAATTGTCAGTCTTTCTCTGCTTGTGTATTTGATCCTTTTTGTTGACATGTCTGGGTTGGTGTTTGCAAGTCCAAGAATTTGTCTTTGTCTGTTTGAATGCCTAAAGTGTATGTCTTTCTCTCGTTGGGTGTGTGATTCTATTTGTTCGCATGTCTGGGTTTGTGTTTGCAGGTCCAAGAATTTGTCTTTGTTGGTTGGAATGTCTAAAGTGTCTGTCTTTCTCTGTTTGTGTGTCTGATTCTATTTGTTTGCATGTCTGGATTGTTGTTTGCAAGTCCAAGAATTTGTCTTTATTGGTTGGAATATCTAAAGTGTCTGTCTTTCTCTGTTTGTGTGTCTGATTCTATTTGTTTACGTGTCTGGATTGGTGTTTGCAAGTCCAAGAATTTGTCTTTGTTGTTTTGAATGTCTAAAGTGTCTGTCTTTCTCTGTTTGCGTGTCGGATTCTATTTGTTTGCATGTCTGGGTTGGTGTTTGCAAGTCCAAGAATTTGTCTTTATTGGTTGGAATATCTAAAGTGTATGTCTTTAACTGTTTGTGTGTCTGATTCTATTTGTTTGCATGTATGGGTTGGTGTTTGCAAGTCCAACTATTGGTCTTTGTTGGTTTGAATGTCTAAAGTGTCTGTCTTTCTCTGTTTGTGTGTCTGATTCTATTTGTTTGCATGTTTGGGTTGAAATTTGCAAGTCCAAATATTTGTCTTTGTTGGTTTTAATGTCTAAAGTGTCTGTCTTTATCTGTTTGTGTGTCTGATTCTATTTGTTTGCATGTCTGGGTTCATGTTTGCAAGTCCAAGAATTTGTCTTTGTTGGTTTGAATGCCTAAAGTGTCTGTCTTTCTCTGTTTGTGTGTCTGATTCTATTTGTTTGCATGTCTAGGTTGATGGATGCAAGTCCAACTATTTGTCTTTGTTGGTTTGAATGTCTAAAGTGTCTGTCTTTCTCTGCTTATGTGTCTGATTCTATTTGTTTGCATGTCTGGGTTGGTGTTTGCAAGTCCAAGAATTTGTTTTTGTTGGTTTGAATGTCTAAAGTGTCTTTCATTCTCTTTTTGTGTGTTTGTTTGTATTTGTTTGTATGTCTGGGTTGATGTTTGAAAGTCCAACTATTTGTCTTTCTTGGTTTGAACGTCTAAAGTGTCTGTCTTTCTCTGCTTGTGTGTTTTATTATATTTGTTTGCATGTCTGGATTGGTGTTTGCAAGTCCAAGAATTTAGCTTTGTTGGTTTGAATGTCTAAAGTGTCTGTCTTTCTCTGTTTGCGTGTCGGATTCTATTTGTTTGCACGTCTGGGTTGATGTTTGCAAGTCCCAGAATTTGTCTTTATTGGTTGGAATTGCTAAAGTGTCTGTCTTTATCTGTTTGTGTGTCTGATTCTATTTGTTTGCATGTATGGGTTGGTGTTTGCAAGTCCAACTATTTGTCATTGTTGGTTTGAATGCCTAAAGTATCTGTCTTTCTCTGTTTGTGTGTCTGATTCTATTTGTTTGCATGTCTGGGTTGATGTTTGCAAGTCCAAGAATTTGTCTTTGTTGGTTTGAATGTTTAAAGTGTCTCTCTTTCTCTATTTTTGTGTCTGATTCTATTTATTTACATGTCTGGGTTGGTGTTTGCAAGTCCAAGAATTTGTCTCTGTTGGTTTGAATGTCTAAAGGGTCTGTCTTTCTCTGTTTTTGTGTTTGATTCTATTTGTTTGCATGTCTGAGTTGGTTTTTGCAAGTCCAAGAATTTGTCTTTGTTGGTTTGAATGTCTAAAGTGTCTGTCTTTCTCTGTTTGTGTGTCTGATTCTATTTGTTTGCATGTCTGGGTTAATGTTTGCAAGTCCAAGAATTTGTCTTTCTTGGTTGGAATGTCTAAAGTGTCTGTCTTTCTCTGTTTGTTTGTCTGATTCTATTTGTTTGCGTGTCTGGATTGGTGTTTGTAAGTCCAAGAATTTAGCTTTGTTGGTTTGAATGTCTAAAGTGTCTCTCTTTCTCTGTTTGCGTGTCGGATTCTATTTGTTTGAATGTCTGGGTTGGTGTTTGCAAGTCCAAGAATTTGTATTTATTGGTTGGAATATCTAAAGTGTATGTCTTTAACTGTTTGTGTGTCTGATTCTATTTGTTTGCATGTATGGGTTGGTGTTTGCAAGTCCAACTATTTGTCTTTGTTGGTTTGAATGTCTAAAGTGTCTGTCTTTCTCTGTTTGTGTGTCTGATTCTATTTGTTTGCATGTCTGGGTTGGTGTTTTCAATTCCAAGTATTTGTCTTTGTTGGTTTGAATGGCTAAAGTATCTGTCATACTCTGTTTGTGTGTCTGATTCTATTTGTTTGCATGTCTGGGTTGGTGTTTGCAAGTCCAAGAATTTGTCTTTGTTGGTTTGAATGTCTAAAGTGACTGTCTTTCTCTGTTTGTGTGTCTGATTCTATTTGTTGGCATGTCCGGGTTGATGTTTGCAAGCCCAAGAATTTGTCTTTGTTGGTTTGAATGTGTAAAGTGTCTATCTTTTTCTGTTTGGGTGTTTGATTGTATTTAATTGCATGTCTGGGTTGGTGTTTGCAAGTCCAAGAATTTGTCTTTGTTTGTTTGAATGCCTAAAGGGTCTGTCTTTCTATGTTTATGTCTCTGTTTGTGTGTCTGATTCTATTTGTTTGCATGTCGGAGTTGGTGTTTGCAAGTCCAACTATTTGTCTTTATTGGGTTAAATGTCTAAAGTGTCTGTCTTTCTCTGTTTATGTGTCTGATTCTATTTGTTTGCATGTCTGGGTTGGTGTTTACAAGTCCAAGAATTTGTCTTTGTTGGTTTAAATGTCTAAAGTGTCTGTCTTTCTCTGCTTGTGTGTCTGATTCTATTTGTTTGCATGTCTGGGGTGGTGTTTGCTAGTCCAATAATTTGTCTTTGTTGGTTTGAATTTCTAAAGTGACTTTCTTCATCTGATTTAGAGTAGGATTATATTTTTTTTCAGGTCTTGGTTGATATTTGCAGGTCGAAAAATTTGTCTTTATTGGTTGGAATGTCTAAAGTGTCTGTCTTTCTCTGTTTGTTTGTCTGATTCTATTTGTTTGCGTGTCTGGATTGGTGTTTGTAAGTCCAAGAATTTAGCTTTGTTGGTTTGAATGTCTAAAGTGTCTGTCTTTCTCTGTTTGCGTGCGGATTCTATTTGTTTGCATGTCTGGGTTGGTGTTTGCAAGTCCAAGAATTTGTCTTTATTGGTTGGAATATCTAAAGTGTATGTCTTTAACTGTTTGTGTGTCTGATTCTATTTGTTTGCATGTATGGGTTGGTGTTTGCAAGTCCAACTATTTGTCTTTGTTGGTTTGAATGTCTAAAGTGTCTGTCTTTCTCTGTTTGTGTGTCTGATTCTATTTGTCTGCATGTCTGGGTTGGTGTTTGCAAGTCCAATTATTTGTCTTTTTGGTTTGAATGTCTAAAGTATCTGTCATTCTCTGTTTGTGTGTCTGATTCTATTTGTTTACATGTCTGGGTTGATGTTTGCAAGTCCAAGAATTTATCTTTGTTGGTTTTAATGTCTGAAGTGACTGTTTCTCCCTGCTTATGTGTCTGATTCTAATTGTTGGCTTGTTCGTATTGATGTTTGAATGCCCAAGATTTTTTCTTTGTTGATTTGAATTTCTAAAGTGTCTATCTTTTTATGTTTGTGTGTTTGATTGTATTTAATTGAATGTCTGGGTTGGTGTTTGCAAGTCCAAGAATTTGTCTTTTTTGGTTTGAATGCCTAAAGTGTCTGTCTTTCTATGTTTATGTCTCTGTTTGTGTGTCTGATTCTATTTGTTTGCATGTCTGGGTTGATGTTTGCAAGCCCAAGAATTTGTCTTTGTTGGTTTGAATGTCTAAAGTATCTGTCTTTCTCTGTTTGTGTGTCTGATTCTATTTGGTTGCATGTCTGGGTTGATGTTTGCAGGTCCAAGAATTTGTCTTTTTTGGTTTGAATGTCTAAAAAGTCTGTCTTTCTCTGTTTGCATGTCTGATTTTATTTGTTTGCATGTCTGGATTGATGTTTGCAAGTCCAAGAATTTGTATTTGTTGGTTTGAATGCCTAAAGTGTCTGTCTTTCTCTGTTTGTGTGTCTGATTCTATTTGTTTGCATGTCCAGATTGATGTTTGCAAGTCCAACTATTTGTCTTTGTTGGTTTGAATGTCTAAAGTGTCTGTCTTTCTCTGCTTATGTGTCTGATTCTATTTGTTTGCATGTCTGGGTTGGTGTTTACAAGCCCAAGAATTTGTCTTTGTTTGTTTGAATGTCTATAGTGTCTGTCTTTCTCTGTTTGTGTGTCTGATTCTATTTGTTTGCATGTCTGGGCTGGTGTTAGGAAGTCCAAGTATTTGTCTTTTTTTGGTTTGAATGTCTAAAGTATCTGTCATTCTCTGTTTGTGTGTCTGATTCTATTTGTTTGCATTTCTGGGTTGATGTTTGCAAGTCCAAGAATTTGTCTTTGTTGGTTTGAATGCCTAAAGTGACTGTTTTTCTCAGTTTGTGTGTCTGATTCTATTTGTTGGCATGTCCGGGTTGATGTTTGCAAGCCCAAGAATTTGTCTTTGTTGGTTTGAATGTCTAAAGTGTCTATCTGTCTCTGTTTGGGTGTTTGATTGTATTTTTTTGCATGTCTGGGTTGGTGTTTGCAAGTCCAAGAATTTGTCTTTGTTGGTTTGAATGCCTAAAGTGTCTGTCTTTCTATGTTTACGTCTCTGTTTGTTTATCTGATTCTATTTGTTTGCATGTCGGAGTTGGTGTTTGCAAGTCCAAGTATTTGTCTTTGTTGGTTTGAATGTCTAAAGTGTCTGTCTTTCTCTGTTTGTGTCTCTGATTCTATTTGTTTGCATGTCTGTGTTGGTGTTTGCAAGTCCAAGAATTTGTCTTTGTTGGATTGAATATCTAAAGTGTCTGTCTTTCTCTGTTTGTGTGTCTGATTCTATTTGTTTGCATGTCTGGGTTGCTATTTTCAAGTCCAAGAATTTGTCTTTGTTGGTTTGAATGCCTAAATTGTCTGTCCTTCTATATTTGTGTGTCTAATTCTAGCTGTTTGTTTGTCTGGATTGGTGTTCGCAAGCCCAAGAATTCTTCTTTGTTGGTTTGAATGCCTAACGTGTCTGTCTTTCTCTGTTTGGGATGTTTGATTCTATTTGTTTGCATGTCTTGTTTGGTGTTTGCAAGTCCAAGAATTTGTCTTTGTTGGTTTGAATGCCTAAAGTGTCTGTCCTTCTCTGTTTATGTGTCTGATTCTATTTGTTTGCATGTCTGTGTGGGTTTTTGCAAGTTCTAATACTTGTCTTTGTTGGTTTTAATGTCTAAAGTGTCTGTCTTTCTCTGTTTGTGTGTCTGATTCTATTTTTTTGCATGTCTCGGCTGGTTTTTGCAAGTCAAAGAAATTATCTTTGTTGGTTTTAATGTCTAAAGTGTCGGTCTTTCTCTGCTTGTGTGTCTGATTCTATTTGTTTGCATTTCTGGGTTGATGTTTGCAACTTCAAGAATTTTACTTTGTTGGTTTGAATGTCTAAAGTGTCTGTCTTTCACTGTTTGTGTGTTTGATTCTATTTGTTTGCATGTCTGGGTTGGTGTTTGCAAGTCCAAGTATTTGTCTTTGGTGGTTTGAATGTCTACAGTGTCTGTCTTTATGTGGTTGTGTGTCTGCGTCTATTTGTTGACATATCTGAGTTGGTGTTTGCAAGTCCAAGAATTTGTCTTTGTTGGTTTGAATGTTTAAAGTGTCTGTCTTTCCCTCCTTGGGTGGTTGATTCTATTTGTTCGCATGTCTTGGTGGATGTTTACAGGTCCAAAAATTTGTCTTTAATGGTTGGAATGTCTAAAGTGTCTGTCTTTCTCTGTTTGTGCGTCTGATTCTATTTGTTTGCATGTCTGGGTTGGTGTTTGCAAGTCCAAGAATTTTTCTTTATTGGTTGGAATATCTAAAGTGTCTGTCTTTCTCTGTTTGTGTGTCTGATTCTATTTGTTTGCGTGTCTGGATTGGTGTTTGCAAGTCCAAGAATTTGTCTTTGTTGGTTTGAATGTCGAAAGTCTCTGTCTTTCTGTGTTTGCGTGTCTGATTCTATTTGTTTGCATGTCTGGGTTGGAGTTTGCAAGTCCAATAATTTGTCTTTATTGGTTGGATTATCTAAAGTGTCTGTCTTTAACTGTTTGTGTGTCTGATTCTATTTGTTTGCTTGTATGGGTTGGTGTTTGCAAGTCCAACTATTTGTCTTTGTTGGTTTGAATGTCTAAAGTGTCTGTCTTTCTCTGTTTGTGTGTCTGATTCTATTTGTTTGCATGTGTGGGTTGAAATTTGCATGTCCAAATATTTGTCTTTGTTGGTTTTAATGTCTAAAGTGTCTGTCTTTATCTGTTTGTGTGTCTGATTCTATTTGTTTGCATGTCTGGGTTCATGTTTGCAAGTCCAAGAATTTGTATTTGTTGGTTTGAATGCCTAAAGTGTCTGTCTTTCTCTGTTTGTGTGTCTGAATCTATTTGTTTGCATGTCCAGATTGTTGTATGCAAGTCCCACTATTTGTATTTGTTGGTTTGAATGTCTAAAGTGTCTGTCTTTCCCTGGTTGTGTGTCTGATTATATTTGTTTGCATGACTGGGATGGTGTTTGAAAGACCAAGTAGTTGTTTTTTTTGGTTTGAATGTCTATAGTTTCTGTCTTTTTCTGTTTGTGTGTCTGATTCTATTTGTTTGCATGTCTGGGTTGGTGTTTGCAAGTCTAAGTATTTGTCTTTGTTGGTTTGAATGTCTAAAGTGTCTGTCTCTCTCTGTTTGGGTGTTTGATTCTATTTGTTTGCATGTCTGGGGTGGTGTTTGCAAGTCCAAGGATTTGTCTTTTTTGGTTTGAATGTCTAAAGTATCTGTCATTCTCTGTTTGTGTGTCTGATTCTATTTGTTTGCATGTCTGGGTTGATGTTTGCAAGTCTAAGAATTTGTCTTTGTTGGTTTGAATGTCTAAAGTGACTGTCTTTCTCAGTTTGTGTGTCTGATTCTATTTGTTGGCATGTCCGGCTTGATGTTTGCAAGCCCAAGAATTTGTCTTTGTTGGTTCGAATGTCTAAAGTGTCTATCTTGCTCTGTTTGGGTGTTTGATTGTATTTGTTTGCATGTCTGGGTTGGTGTTTGCAAGTCCAAGAATTTGTCTTTGTTGGTTTGAATGTCATAGTGTCTGTCTTTCCCTGATTGTGTGTCTGATTCTATTTGTTTGCATGTCTGGGTTGGTGTTTGCAAGTCCAATAATTTGTCTTAATTGGTTTGAATGTCTAAAGTGTCTGTCTTTCACTGTTTGTGTGTTTGATTCTATTTGTTTGCATGTCTGGGTTGGTGTTTGCAAGTCCAAGAATTTGTCATTGCTGGATTGAATGTCTAAAGTGTCTGTCTTTCTCTGTTTGTGTGTCTGATTCTATTTGTTGACATGTCTGGGTTGGTGTTTGTAAGTCCAAGAATTTGTCTTTGTTGGTTTGAATGTCTAAAGTGTCTGCCTTTCTCTGTTTTGGTGTTTGATTCTATTTGTTTGCATGTCTGGGTTGGTGTTTGCAAGTCCAAGAATTTGTCTTTGATAGTTTGAATGTCTAAAGTGTCTGTCTTTCTCTGTTTGTTTGCATGTCTGGGTTGATGTTTGCAAGTCCAAGAATTTGTCTTTATTGGTTTGAATGTCTAAAGTGTCTGTCTTTCTCTGTTTTTGTGTCTGATTCCATTTGTTTGCACGTCTGGGTTGGTGATTGCAAGTCCGAGAATTTTACTTTATTGGTTTGAATGCCTTAAGTGACTTTCTTTTTCTGTTTGAGTGTATCATTCTATTTGTTTGCATGTCTGGGTTGGTGTTTGCAAGTCCAAGAATTTGTCTTTATTGGTTGGAATATCTAAAGTGTATTTCTTTAACTGTTTGTGTGTCTGATTCTATTTGTTTGCATGTATGGGTTGGTGTTTGCAAGTCCAACTATTTGTCTTTGTTGGTTTGAATGTCTAAAGTGTCTGTCTTTCTCTGTTTGTGTGTCTGATTCTATTTGTTTGCATGTTTGGGTTGGGAGTTGCATGTCCAAGTATTTGTCTTTGTTGGTTTGAATGTCTAAAGTGTCTGTCTTTCTCTGCTTATGCGTTCTAACCAAACATTATAATAATATTCTAACCTTATTCTAACCTAACCAAACACCAACCCAGACATGTAAAAAAATAGATTCAGACATAGAAACAGATAAAGACATGCAGTTTAGACATTCAAACAAACAAAGACAAATTCTTGGACTTGCATACACCAAACCAGACATGCAAACAAATAGAATCAGACACACAAACATAAAAAGAAAGACACTTTAGGCATTCAAACCAACAAAGACAAATTCTTGGACTTGGAAACACCAACCCAGACATGCAAACAAACAGAATCAGACACACAAACAGAGAAGGACAGACACTTTAGACGTTCAAATCATCAAAGACAAATTCATTGACTTGCAAACTCCAACCCAGACATGCAACCAAATAGAATCAGACACATAAACAGAGAAAGACAGACACTTTAGACATTCAAACCAACAAAGATAAATATTTGGACTTGCAAACACCAACCCAGACTTGCAAACAAATAGAATCAGACACACAAACAGAGAAAGACAGACACTTTAGACATTCAAACCAATAAAGACAAATTCTTGGACTTGCAAACACCAACCCAGACATGTAACCAAATAGAATCAGACACACAAGCAGAGAAAGACAGACACTTTAGACATTAAAACAAACAAAGACAAATTCTTAGACTTGCAAACACCAACCCAGACATGCAAAAAAATAGAATCAGACACACAAACAGAGAAAGACAGGTTTAGACATTCAAACAACAAAGACAAGTATTTGGACTTGCAAAAACCAACCCAGACATGCAAACAAATAGAATCAGACACACAAACAGAGAAAGACAGACACTTTAGGCATTCAAACCAACAAAGACAAATTCTTGGACTTGCAAACACCAACCAAGACATGCAAACAAATAGAATCAAACATCCGAAACAGAGAAAGACAGACACTTTAGACATTAAAACCAACAAAGACAGATTCTTGGGCTTGCAAAAATCAAACCAGACATGCCAACAAATAGAATCAGACACACAAACAGAGAAAGACAGTCACTTTAGGCATTCAAAGCAACAAAGACAAATTCTTGGACTTGCAAACACCAACCAAGACATGCAAACAAATAGAATCAAACATCCGAAACAGAGAAAGACAGACACTTTAGACATTAAAACCAACAAAGACAGATTCTTGGGCTTGCAAACATCTATCCAGACATGCAAACAAATATAATTAGACTCACAAATAGAGACGGACAGTCACTTTAATCATTCAAACCAACAAATACAAATTCTTGGACTTGAAAATATCAACCCAGACATGCAAACCAATAGAATCAGACAAAAAAACAGAGAAAGACAGACACTTTAGACATTCAAACCAACAAAGACAAATTCTTGGAATTGCAACCACCAACTCAGACAACCAAACAAATAGAATCAGACACACAAACAGAGAAAGGCAGACACTTTAGACATTCAAACCAAAACAGACAAATACTTGGACTTGCAAACATCAACCCAGACATGCAAACAAATAGAATTAGACACACAAACAGAGAAAGACAGACACTTTAGACATTCAAACTAACAAAGAAAAATTCTTGGACTTGCAAACACCAACTCAGACATGCAAACAAATAGAATCAGACAAACAAACAGAGACACAAACATAGAAAGACAGAATCCTTAGGCATTAAAAAAGACAAAGACAAATTCTTGGACTTGCTAACACCAACACAGACAAGCAAACAAATAGAATCAAACAACCAAACAGAGGACGATAGACCTTTTAGAAATTCCAAGCAACAAAGATAAATTCTTGGGCATGCAAACATCAAGCCGGACATACCAACAAATAGAATCGGACACACAAACAGAGAAAGACAGTCACTTTAGGCATTCAAACCAACAACGACAAATTCTTGGACTTGCAAACATCAAGACATGCCAACAAATAGAATCAGACACACAAACAGAGAAAGACAGACACTATAGACATTCAAACCAACAAAGACAAATTCTTGGACTTGCAAACACCAACTCAGACATGCAAACAAATAGAATCAGACACATAAGCAGAGAAAGACAGACACTTTAGACATTCACACCAGCAAAGACAAATAGTTGGACTTGCCAAAATCAACCTGGACTTGCAAACAAATAGAATCAGACAGACAAACAGAGAAAGACAGACACTTTAGGCATTCAAACCAACAAAGACAAATTCTTGGAATTGCAAACATCAACCCAGACATGCAAACAAATAGAATCAGACATGCAAACAGAGAAAGACAGACACTTTAGACATTCAAACCAACATAGACAAACTCTTGGACTTGCAAACACCAACCCAGACATGCAAACAAATAGAATCAGACACAAACAGAGAAGGACAGACACTTTAGCCATTCAAACCAACAAAGACAAATACTTGAACTTGCAAACACCAACCCAGACATGCAAACAAATAGAATCAGACACACAAACAGAGAAAGACAGACACATTAGACATTCAAACCAACAAAGACAAATTCTTGGACTTGCAAACATTAACAATGACATAAAAATAAATAGAATCAGATACACATGCAGAAAAAGACAGACACTTTAGACATTCAAACCAAAAAAGACAAATTCTTGGACTTGTAAACACCAACCCTGAGATGCAAAGAAATAAAATCAGACACACAAACAGAGAAAGACAGACACTTTAGACATTCAAACCATCAAAGACAAATTCTTGGACTTGGAAACACCAACCCAGAAATGCCAACAAATAGAATCAGACACACAAACTGAGAAAGACAGAAACTCTTGACATTCAAACCAAAACAGACAAATACTTGGACTTGCAAACACCAACCCAGACATGCAAACAAATAGAATCAGACACACAAACAGAGAAAGACAGACACTTTAAACATTCAAACCATCAAAGACAAATTCTTGGAATTGCAAACACCGACTCAGACATGCAAATAAATAGAATCAGACACACAAACAGAGAAATACAGACACTTTAGACATTCAAACCAACAAAGACAAATACTTGGACTTGCAAACATCAACCCAGACATGCAAACAAATAGAATCAGACACACAAACAGAGACAGACAGACACTTTAGACATTCAAACCAACAAAGACAAATACTTGAACTTGCAAACACCAACTCCGACATGCAAACAAACAGAATCAGACACACAAACAGGGACATAAACATAGAAAGACAGACATTTTAGGCAATCAAACCAACAAAGACAAATTCTTGGACTTGCAAACACCAACCCAGACATGCAAACAAATAGAATCAAACACCCGAACAGAGAAAGATAGACAATTTAAACATTCGAACCAACAAAGACAAATTCTTGGTCTTTCAAACATCAACCCGGACATGCCAACAAATAGAATCAGACACACAATCAGAGAGAAACAGTCACTTTAGGCATTCAAACCAACAAAGACAAATTCGTGGACTTGCAAACATCAACTCAGACATGCAAACAAATAGAATCAGACACACAAACAGAGAAAGACAGATACTTTAGACATTCAAACCAAAAAAGACAAATACTTGGACTTGCAAACACCAGCCCAGACATGCAAACAAATAGAATCAGACACACAAACAGAGAAAGACAGACACTGTAGACATTCAAACCAACAAAGACAAATAGTTAGACTTACAAACACCAACCCAGACATACAAACAAATAGAATCAGAACACAAAAAGAAAAAGACAGACACTATAGACATTCAAACCAACAAAGACAAAATCTTGGACTTGCAAACACCAACCCAGACATGCAAACAAATTGAATCAGACACATAAGCAGAGAAAGACAGACACTTTAGACATTCAAACCAACCAAGACAAATAGTTGGAATTGCAACCATCAACCTAGACATGCAAACAAATAGAATCAGACACACAAACAGAGAAAGACAGACACTTTAGGCATTCAAACCAACAAAGACAAATTCTGGGACTTGCAAACATCAACCCAGACATGCAAACAAATAAAATCAGACATGCAAATAGAGAAAGACAGACACTTTAGGCATTCAAACCAACAAAGACAAATTCTTTGGCTTGCAAAAACCAACCCAGACATGCAAAAAACTAGAATCAGACACACCAACAGAGAAAGACAGACACTTTAGACATTCAAACCAACAAAGAAAAATACTTGGACTTGTAAACACCAACCCTGACATGCCAACAAATAGAATCAGACAAACAAACAGAAAAACACAGACATTTTAGACATTCAAACCATCAAAGACAAATTCTTGGACTTGCAAACACCAACCCAGACATGCCAACAAATAGAATCAGACACACAAACAGAGAAAGACAGACACTTTAGACATTCAAACCATCAAAGAAAAATTCTTGGACTTGCAAACACCAACCCAGACATGCCAACAAATATAATCAGACACACAAACAGAGAAAGACAGAAAATTTAGAAATTCAAACCAAAACAGACAAATACTTGGACTTGCAAACATCAACCCAGACATGCAAACAAATAGAATCAGACACACAAACAGAGAAAGACAGACACTTTAGACATTTAAACTAACAAAGACAAATACTTGGACTTGTGAACACCAGCTCAGACATGCAAACAAATAGAATCAGACACACAAACAGAGACACAAACATAGAAGCATTCAAACCAACAAAGACAAATTCTTGGACTTGCAAACACCAACCCAGACATGCAGACAAATAGAATCAAACACCCAAACAGAGAAAGCTAGACACTTTAAACATTCCAACCAACAAAGACAAATTCTTGGGCTTGCAAACATCAACCCAGACCTGCCAACAAATAGAATCGGACACACAAACAGAGAAAGACAGTCACTGTAGGCATTCAAACCAACAACGACAAATTCTTGGACTTGCAAACATCGACCCAGACATGCCAACAAATAGAATCAGACACACGGACAGAGAAAGACAGACACTATAGACATTCAAACCAACAAAGACAAATTCTTGGACTTGCAAAGACCAACTCAGACATGCAAACAAATAGAACAAGACACACAAGCAGAGAAAGACAGACACTTTAGACATTCAAACCAAAAAAGACAAATACTTGGACTTGCAAACATCAACCACGACATGCAAACAAATAGAATCAGACACAAAAACAGAGAAAGACAGACACTTTAGACATTCAAACCAACAAAGACAAATTCTTGGACTTGTAAACACCAACCCTGACATGCCAACAAATAGAATCAGACACACAAACAGAGAAAGACAGACACTTTAGACATTCAAACCATCAAAGAAAAATTCTTGGACTTGCAAACACCAACCCAGACATGCCAACAAATAGAATCAGACACACAAACAGAGAAAGACAGAAACTTTAGACATTCAAAACAGCAAAGACAAATTCTTGGAATTGCAAACATCATCCCAGACATGCAAACAAATAGAATCAGACACACAAACAGAGAAAAAAAGACACTTTAGACATTCAAACCATCAAAGACAAATTTTTGGATTTGCAAACACCAATCCAGACATGGAAACAAATAGAATCAGACAAACAAACAGAGAAAGACAGACACTTTAGACATTCAAACCAACAAAGACAAATAGTTGGACTTGTAAACACAAACCCAGACATGCAAACAAATAGAAACAGACACACAAACAGAGAAAGACAGACACTTTAGACATTTAAACCAACAAAGACAAATTCTTGGACTTGCAAACACCAACTCAGACATGCAAACAAATAGAATCAGACACACAAACAGAGAAAGAGAGACACTTTAGACATTCAAACCAACAAAGACAAATTCTTGGGCTTGCAAACACCAACCCAGACATGCAAACAAATAGAATCAGACACACAAACAGAGAAGGACAGACACTATAGGCATTCAAACCAACAAAGATAAATACTTGAACTTGCAAACACCAACCCAGACATGCAAACAAATAGAATCAGACACACAAACAGAGAAAGACAGAAACTTTAGACATTCAAACCAACAAAGACAAATTCTTGGACTTGCAAAAACCAACTCAGACATGCAAACAAACAGAATCATACACCAAAACAGAGAAAGACAGACACTTTAGACATTCAAACCAACAAAGACAAATTTTTGGACTTGAAAATACCAAATCAGACATGTAAAAAAATAGAATCATACACACAAACAGAGATACACAGACGCTTTAGAAATTCAAACCAACAAAGACAAATTCTTTGACTTGAAAACACAAACTCAGACATGCAACCGAATAGAATCAAACACACAAACAGTGAAAGACAGATTCTTTAGACATTCAAACCAATAAACACAAATATTTGGACTTGCAAACACCAACCCAGACATGTAAACAAATAGAATCAGACACACAAACAGAGAAAGACAGACACTTTAGTCATTCAAACCTACAAAGTAAAATTCTTGGACTTGCAAACACCAACCCAGACATGCAAACAAATAGAATCAGACACACAAGCAGAGAAAGACAGACACTTTAGACATTAAAACCAACAAAGACAAATTCAAAGAATTGCAAACACCAACCCAGACATGCAAAAAAATAGAATGAGACGCACAAACAGAGAAAGACAGAAACCTTAGACATTCAAACCATCAAAGACAAATTCTTGGACTTGCAAACATCATCCCAGACATGCAAACAAATAGAATCAGACACAAAAACAGAGAAAGACAGACACTTTAGACATTCAAACTATCAAAGACAAATTTTTGGACTTGCAAACACCAACCCAGACATTGAAACAAATAGAATCAGACAAACAAACAGAGAAAGACAGACACTTTAGACATTCAAACCAACAAAGACAAATAGTTGGACTTGTAAACGCAAACCCAGACATGCAAACAAATAGAAACAGACACACAAACAGAGAGGGACAGACACTTAAGACATTCAAACCCACAAAGACAAAATCTTGGACTTGCAAACACCAACTCAGACATGCAAACAAATAGAATCAGACACACAAACAGAGAAAGAGAGACACTTTAGAAATTCAAACCAACAAAGACAAATTCTTGGACTTGCAAACACCAACCAAGACATGCAAACAAATAGAATCAAACATCCCAAACAGAGAAAGACAGACACTTTAGACATTCAAACCAACAAAGAAACATTCTTGGGCTTGCAAACATCTACCCAGACATGCAAAAAAATATAATCAGACACACAAACAGAGAAAGACAGACACTTTAAGCATTCAAACAAACAAAGACAAATTCTTGGACTTACAAACATCAACCCAGACATGCAAAGAAATAGAATCAGACAAACAAATAGAGAAAGACAGACACATTAGACATTCAAACCAACAAAGACAAATTCTTGGAATTGCAACCACCAACTCATACATGCAAACAAATAGAATCAGACACACAAACAGAGAAAGACAGACACTTTAGACATTCAAACCAAAACAGACAAATTCTTGGACTTGCAAACATCAACCCTGACATGCAAACAAATAGAATCAGACACACAAACAGAGAAAGACAGACACTTTAGACATTTAAACTAACAAAGACAAATACTTGGACTTGCGAACACCAGCTCAGACATGCAAACAAATAGAATCAGACACGCAAACAGAGACAAAAACAGAGAAAGACAGACACTTTAGGCATTCAAACCAACACAGACAAATTCTTGGACTTGCAAACACCAACCCAGACATGCAGACAAATTGAATCAAACACCCAAACAGAGAAAGCTAGACACTTTAAACATTCCAACCAACAAAGACAAATTCTTGGGCTTGCAAACATCAACCCGGACATGCCAACAAATAGAATCAGATACACAAACAGAGAAAGACAGACACTTTAGACATTCAAACCAACAAAGACATATACTTGGACTTGCAAACACCAACTCAGACATGCAAACAAATAGAATCAGACACACAAACAGAGAAAGACAGATACTTTAGACATTCAAACCAACTAAGACAAATAGTTGGACTTGCAAAAACCAACCCAGACATGCAAACAAATGGAATCAGACACACAAACAGAGAAAGACAGACACTATAGACATTCAAACAACCAAAGACAAATTCTTGGGCTTGCAAACTCCAACCCAGACATGTAAACAAATAGAATCAGACACATAATCAGAGAAAGACAGACACTTTAGACATTCAAACCAACAAAGATAAATGGTTGGACTTGCAAACATCAACCAGGACATGCAAACAAATAGAATGAGACACACAAACAGAGAAAGACAGATAATTTAGGCATTCAAACCAACAAAGACAAATTCTTGGACTTGCAAACACCAACCCAGACATGCCAACAAATATAATCAGACACACAAACAGAGAAAGACTGACACTTTAGACATTCAAACCAACAAAGACAAATAGTTGGACTTGCAAACACCAACCCAGACATGCAAACAAATTGAATCAGACACACAAACAGAGAAAGACAGACACTATAGACATTCAAACAACCAAAGACAAATTCTTGGGCTTGCAAACTCCAACCCAGACATGTAAACAAATAGAATCAGACACATAAGCAGAGAAAGACAGACACTTTAGACATTCAAACCAACAAAGACAAATAGTTGGACTTGCAAACATCAACCTGGACATGCAAACAAATAGAATCAGACACACAGACAGAGAAAGACAAACACTTTAGGCATTCAAACCAACAAAGACAAATTCTTGGACTTGCAAACACCGACTCAGACATGCAAATAAATAGAATTAGACATGCAAACAAAGAAAGAAAGACACTATAGACACTCAAACCAACAAAGACAAATTCTTGGGCTTGCAAACACCAGCCCAGACATGCAAACAAACAGAATCAGACACACAAACAGAGAAGGACAGGCATTTTAGGCATTCAAACCAACAAAGACAAATTCTTGGACTTGCAACCACCAACTCAAACATGCAAACAAATAGAATCAGACCCACAAACAGAAAAAGACAGACACTTTAGACATTCAAACCAACAATGACGAATTCTTGGACTTGCAAACATTAACCATGACATACAAACAAATAGAATCAGACACACAAACAGAAAAAGACAGACACTTTAGACCTTCAAACCAACAAAGACAAATTCTTGGACTTGAAAACACCAACCCAGACATGCCAACAAATAGAATCAGACACACAAACAGAGAAAGACAGACACTTTAGACACTCAAACCAACAAAGACAAATTCTTTAACTTGCAAACACCAACCCAGACATGCCAACAAATAGATTCAGACACACAAACAGGGAAAGATAGACACTTTAGACATTCAAACCAACAAAGACAAATACTTGGACTTGCAAACATCAACCCAAACCTACAAACAAATAGTATCAGACACAAAAAGAGAGAAGGACAGAAAATTTAGACATTAAACTCACAAAGTTAAAAACTAGGACTTGCAAACACCTACTCAGACAAGCAAAAAAAATAGCATCAAACACAAAAACAGAGAAAAACAGACACATTAAGACTTGAAACCATCAAAGATAAATTATAGGAATTACAAACACAATCCAAAACAGGCAAACAAATAGAATAAGACACAGATACAAAGAAAAAGACACACTTTTGACACTCAAAACAGCAAAGATAAATTCTTGGGCATGCAGACAGCAGGTCAGACATTCCAACAAACTGAATCAGACCCAAAAACGGAGAATGCCAGGTTCTTTAGGTATTCAAACCAACAAAGACAAATGCTTAGACTTGAAAATACCAGCCCATACAAGCCAAGAAATAGAATCAGATACACAAACAGAGAAAGACAGACACTCTAGACATTCAAACCAACAAAGACAAATTCGTGGACTTGCAAACATCAACCCAGACATGCAAACAAATAGAATCAGACACACAAACAGAGAAAAACAGACACTTTAGACATTCAAACCAACAAAGAAAGATTCTTGGTCTTGCAAACACCAACCCAGACATTCAAACAAATAGAATCAGACACACAAACAGAGAAGGACAGACACTTTAGGCATTCTAACCAACAAAGACAAAAAATTGGACTTGCAAACACCAACCCAGACATGAATACAAATAGAATCAGACACACAAACAGAAAAAGACAGACACTTTAGACATTCAAACCAACAAAGACAAATTCTTGGACTTGCAAACATTAACCATGACATGCAAAAAAGTAGAATCAGACACACAAACAGAAAAAGACAGACACTTTAGACATTCAAACCAACAAAGACAAATTCTTGGACTTGCAAACACCAACCCTGACATGCAAACAAATAGAATCAGACCAACAAACAGAGAAAGACAGACACTTTAGACATTCAAACAAACAAAGACAAATTATTGGACTTGCAGACATTAACCCTGACATGCAAAAAAATAGAATCAGACACAAAAACAGAAAAAGACAGACACTTTAGACATTCAAACCAACAAAGACAAATTCTTGGACTTGTAAACACCAACCCTGACATGCCAACAAATAGAATTAGACACACAAACAGAGAAAGACTGACACTTTAGACATTCAAACCATCAAAGACAAATAGTTGGACTTGCAAACACCAACCCAGACATGCAAACAAATTGAATCAGACACACAAACAGAGAAAGACAGACACTATAGACATTCAAACAACCAAAGACAAATTCTTGGGCTTGCAAACTCCAACCCAGACATGTAAACAAATAGAATCAGACAAATAAGCAGAGAAAGACAGACACTTTAGACATTCAAACCAACAAAGACAAATGGTTGGACTTGCAAACATCAACCTGGACTTGCAAACAAATAGAATCAGACACACAAACAGAGAAAGACAGATACTTTAGGCATTCAAACCAACAAAGACAAATTCTTGGACTTGCAAACATCAATCCAGACATGCAAACAAATAGAATCAGACATTCAAACAGAGAAATACAGACTCTTTAGACATTCAAACCAACATAGAAGAACTCTTGGGCTTGCAAACACCAACCCAGACATGCCAACAAATATAATCAGACACACAAACAGAGAAAGACTGAAACTTTAGACATCCAAACCAACAAAGACAAATAGTTGGACTTGCAAACACCAACCCAGACATGCAAACAAATTGAATCAGACACACAAACAGAGAAAGACAGACATTATAGACATTCAAACAACCAAAGACAAATTCTTGGGCTTGCAAACTCCAACCCAGACATGTAAACAAATAGAATCAGACAAATAAGCAGAGAAAGACAGACAGTTTAGACATTTAAACCAACAAAGACAAATTCTGGGACTTGCAAACACCAATTCAGTCATGCAAGCAAAAAGATTCAGTCACACAAAAAGAGAAAGAGAGACACTTTAGAAATTCAAACCAACAAAGACAAATTCTTGGACTTGCAAACAACAACCAAGACATGCAAATAAATAGAATCAAACATTCCAAACAGTGAAAGACAGACACTTTAGACATTAAAACCAACAAAGAAAGATTCTTGGGCTTGTAAACATCTAGCCAGACATGCCAACAAATAGAATCAGACACACAAACAGAGAAAGTCACTTTAGTCATTCAAACCAACAAAGACAAATTCTTGGACTTGAAAATATCAACCCAGACATGCAAACAAATAGAATCAGACAAACAAACAGAGAAAGACAGACACTTTAGACATTCAAACCAACAAAGACAAATTCTTGGACTTGCAACCACCAGCTCAGACATGCAAACAAATAGAATCAGACACACAAACAGAGAAAGACAGACACTTTAGACATTCAAACCAAAACAGACAAATTCTTGTACTTGCAAACATCAACCCAGACATGCAAACAAATAGAATCAGACACACAAACAGAGAAAGACAGACACTTTAGACATTTAAACTAACAAAGACAAATACTTGGACTTGCGAACACCAGCTCAGACATGCAAACAAATAGAATCAGACACGCAAACAGAGACACAAACATAGAAAGACAGACACTTTAGGCATTCAAACCAACAAAGACACATTCTTGGACTTGCAAACACCAACCCAGACATGCAAACAAATTGAATCAAACACCCAAACAGAAATAGATAGACACTTTAAACATTCCAACCAACAAAGACAAATTCTTGGGCTTGCAAACATCAACCCGGACATGCCAACAAATAGAATCAGACACAGAAACAGAGAAAGACAGAAACTTTAGAAATTCAAACCAACAAAGACAAATACTTGGACTTGCAAACAACAACTCAAACATGCAAACAAATAGAATCAGACACACAAACAGAGAAAGACAGACACTTTAGACATTCAAACCAACTAAGACAAATACTTGGACTTGCAAAAACCAACCCAGACATGCAAACAAATGGAATCAGACACACAAACAGAGAAAGACAGACACTATAGACATTCAAACAACCAAAGACAAATTCTTGGGCTTGCAAACACCAATCCAGACATGTAAACAAATAGAATCAGACAAATAAGCAGAGAAAGACAGACACTTTAGACATTCAAACCAACAAAGACAAATGGTTGGACTTGCAAATATCAACCTGGACATGCAAACAAATAGAATCAGACAGACAAACAGAGAAAGACAGACACTTTAGGCATTCAAACCAACAAAGACAAATTCTTGGACTTGTAAACACCAACCCAGACATGCCAACAAATATAATCAGACACACAAACAGAGAAAGACTGAAACTTTAGACATCCAAACCAACAAAGACAAATAGTTGGACTTGCAAACACCAACCCAGACATGCAAACAAATTGAATCAGACACACAAACAGAGAAAGACAGACACTATAGACATTCAAACAACCAAAGACAAATTCTTGGGCTTGCAAACACCAACCCAGACATGTAAACAAATAGAATCAGACAAATAATCAGAGAAAGACAGACACTTTAGACATTCAAACCAACAAAGACAAATTCTTGGGCTTGCAAACATCAACCTGGACATGCCAACAAATAGAATCAGACAGACAAACAGAGAAAGGCAGATACTTTAGGCATTCAAACCAACAAAGACAAATTCTTGGGATTGCAAACATCCACCCAGACATGGAAACAGATAGAATCAGACATGCAAACAGAGAAAGACAGACACTTTAGACATTCAAACTAACAAAGATAAACTCTTGGGCTTGCAAACACCAACCCAGACATTCAAACAAACAGAATCAGACACAAACAGAGAAGGACAGACATTTTAGTTATTCAAACCAACAAAGACAAAAACTTGAACTTGAAAACACAAGCCCAGACATGCAAAGAAATAGAATCAGACACACAAACAGAGAAAGACAGACACTTTAGACATTCAAACCAAGAAAGACAAATTCTTGGACTTGTAAACATGAACCAAGACATACAAAGAAATAGAATCAGACACACAAACAGAAAAAGACAGACACTTTAGACATTCAAACCAACAAAGACAAATTCTTGGACTTGTAAACACCAACCCTGACATGCCAACAAATAGAATCAGACACACACACAGAGAAAGAAAGACACTTTAGACATTCAAACCATCAAAGACAAATTCTTGGACTTGCAAACACCAACCCAGACATGCCAACAAATAGAATCAGACAAACGAACAGAGAAAGACAGAAACTTTAGACATTCAAACCATCAAAGACAAATTCTTGGACTTGTAAACATAATCCCAGACATGCAAACAAATAGATTCAGACACACAAACAGAGAAAGAAAGACACTTTAGACATTCAAACCAACAAAGACAAATTTTTGGACTTGCAAACACCATCACAGACATTGAAAAAAATAGAATCAGACAAACAAACAGAGAAAGACAGACACTTTAGACTTTCAAACCAACAAAGACAAATAGTTGGACTTGTAAACACCAACCCAGACATACAAACAAATAGAATCAGACACACAAACAGAGAAAGACAGACACTTTAGACATTCAAACTCATAAAGATAAATACTTGGACTTGCAAACACCTACACAGACAAGCAAAAAAAATAGAATCAGACACAAAACCAGAGAAAAACAGATACTTTAAGCCTTCAAACCATCAAAGACAAATTATTGGAATTACAAACACCATCCAAAACATGTCAACATATAGATTCAGACACAGATACAGAGAAAAAAACAAACTATTGACATTCAAAACAACAAAGATACATTATTGGGCATGCAGACACCAGGTCAGACAATAAAACAAACTGAATCAGACCCACAAACAGAGAATGCCAGATACTTTAGTTATTCAAACCAACAAATACAAATGCTTAAACGTGAAAATACCAGCCCATACAAGCCAAGAAATAGAATCAGATACACAAATAGAGAAAGACAGACACTCTAGACATTCAAACCAACAAAGACAAATTCTTTGACTTGCAAACATCAACCCAGACATGCAAACAAATAGAATCAGACACACAAACAGAGAAAGAGAGACACTTTAGACATTCAAACCAACAAAGACAACTTCTTGGTCTTGCAAACATAAACCCAGACATGCAAACAAATAGAATCAGACACACAAACAGAGAAAGAGAGACACTTTAGACATTATAACCAACAAAGACAAAAAATTGGACTTGCAAACACCAACCCAGACATGCATACAAATAGAATCAGACACACAAACAGAAAAAGACAGACACTTTAGACATTCAAACCAACAAAGACAAATTCTTGGACTTGCAAACATTAACCAAGACATGCAAAAAAATAGAATCAGACACACAAACATAAAAAGACAGACACTTTAGACCTTCAAACCAACAAAGACAAATTCTTGGACTTGTAAACACCAACCCTGACATGCCAACAAATAGAATCAGACACACAAACAGAGAAAGACTGAAACTTTAGACATTCAAACCAACAAAGACAAATAGTTGGACTTGCAAACACCAACCCAGACATGCAAACAAATTGAATCAGACACACAAACAGAGAAAGACAGACACTATAGACATTCAAACAACCAAAGACAAATTCTTGGGCTTGCAAACTCCAACCCAGACATGTAAACAAATAGAATCAGACAAATAAGCAGAGAAAGACAGACACTTTAGACATTCAAACCAACAAAGACAAATGGTTGGACTTGCAAACATCAACCATGACATGAAAACAAATAGAATCAGACACACAGACAGAGAAAGACAAACACTTTAGTCATTCAAACCAACAAAGACAAATTCTTGGACTTGCAAACATCAACCCAGACATTCAAACAAATAGAATCAGACATTCAAACAGAGAAAGACAGACACTTTAGACATTCAAACCATCAAAGAATAATTCTTGGACTTGCAAACACCAACCCAGACATGCCAACAAATATAATCAGACACACAAACAGAGAAAGACTGAAACTTTAGACATCCAAACCAACAAAGACAAATAGTTGGACTTGCAAACACCAACCCAGACATGCAAACAAATTGAATCAGACACACAAACAGAGAAAGACAGACATTATAGACATTCAAACAACCAAAGACAAATTCTTGGGCTTGCAAACTCCAACCCAGACATGTAAACAAATAGAATCAGACAAATAAGCAGAGAAAGACAGACACTTTAGACATTCAAACCAACAAAGATAAATAGTTGGACTTGCAAACATCAACCTGGACTTGAAAACAAATAGAATGAGACAGACAAACAGAGAAATACAGATACTTTAGACATTCAAACCAACAAAGACAAATTCTTGGGCTTGCAAACACCAATCCAGACATTCAAACAAACAGAATCAGACACAAACAGAGAAGGACAGGCATTTTAGGCATTCAAACCAACAAAGACAAATACTTGAACTTGCAAACACCAACCCAGACATGCAAACAAATAGAATCAGACACACAAACAGAAAAAGACAGACACTTTAGACATTCAAACCAACAAAGACAAATTCTTGGACTTGCAAACATTAACCATGACATGCAAAAAAATAGAATCAGACACACAAACAGAAAAAGACAGACACTTTAGACATTCAAACCAACACAGACAAATTCTTGGACTTGTAAACACCAACCCAGACATGCCAACACATAGAATTAGACCCAAAAACAGAGAAAGACAGACACTTTAGACGTTCAAACCATCAAAGACAAATTCTTGGACTTGCAAACACCAACCCAGACATGCAAACAAATAGAATCAGACAAACAAACAGAGAAAGACAGAAACATTAGACATTCAAACCATCAAAGACAAATTCTTGGACTTGCAAACACCATCCCAGACATGCAAACAAATAGATTCAGACACACAAACAAAGAAAGATAGACACTTTAGACATTCAAACCACCAAAGACAAATTGTTGGATTTGCAAACACCAACCCAGACATGCAAACAAATAGAATCAGACACACAAACAGAGAAAGACAGACACTTTAGACATTCAAACCAACAAACACAAATAGTTGGACTTGTAAACACAAACCCAGACATGCAAACAAATAGAAACAGACACACAAACAGAGAGAGACAGACACTGTAGACATTTAAACCAACAAACACAAATTCTTGGACTTGCAAACATCGACTCAGACATGCAAAAAAATAGAATTAGACACACAAACAGAGAAAGAAAGACACTTTAAACATTCAAACCAACAAAGACAAATTCTTGGGCTTGCAAACACCAACCCAGACATGCAAACAAACAGAATCAGACACAGAAATAGAGAAGGACAGACACTTTAGGCATTCAAACCAACAAAGACAAATACTTGAACTTGCAAACACCAACCCAGACATGCAAACAAATAGAATCAGACACACAAACAGAGAAAGACAGACACTTTAGACATTCAAACCAACAAAGACAAATTCGTTGACTTGCAAACATCAACCCTGACATGCAAACAAATAGAATCAGACACACAAACAGAGAAAGACAGAAACTTTAGACATTATAACCATCAAAGACAAAAAATTGGACTTGCAAACCCCAACCCAGACATGCAGACAAATAGAATCAGACACACAAACAGAGAAAGACAGACACTTTAGACATTCAAACCAACAATGACAAATAGTTTAACTTGCAAACACCAACCCAAACAAGCAAAAAAATAGAATCAGACACACAAACAGTTAAAGACAGACACTTTAGATATTCCAACCAATAAAGACAAATTCTTAGACTTGCAAACACCAGCCCAGACTTTCAAATAAATAGAATGAGACACTCAAACAGAGAAAGACAGACACTTAAGACATTCAAACCAACAAATTCAAATTCTTGGACTTGCAAACACCAATTCAGACATGCAAACAAATAGAATCAGACACACAAAAAGAGAAAGACAGACACTTTAGACATTCCAACCAACAAAGACAAATTCTTGGACTTGCAAAAACCAACCCAGACATGCAAACAAATAGAATCAAACACCCAAACAGAGAAAGACAGACACTTTAGACATTCAAACCACCAAAGAAAAATACTTGGACTTGCAAACACTAGCTCAGACAGGCAAACAAATAGAATCAGAGACACAAACAGAGAAAGACAGACACTTTAGACATTCCAACCAATAAAGACAAATTCTTGGACTTGCAAACATCAACCCAGACATGCAAACAAATAGAATCAGACACACAAACCGACAAAGACAGACACTTTAGACATTCAAACCAACAAAGACAAATTCTTGGACTTGCAAACACCAACCCAGACATGCAAACAAATAGAATCAGAGAGACAAGCAGAGAAAGACAGACACTTCAGACATTCAAACCAATAAAGACAAATTCTTAGACTTGCAAACACCAACCCAGACATGCAAACAAATAAAATCAGACACACAAACAGAGAAAGACAGACACTTTAGACATTCAAACCAACAAAGACAAATAGTTGGACCAATAATAGTTGGACCAATATTCCAACCAATAAAGACAAATTCTTGGACTTGCAAACACCAAACCAGACATGCAAACAAATAGAATCAGACACGCAAACAGAGAAAGACAGATACTTTAGACATTCAAACCAACAAAGACAAATTCTTGGACTTGCAAACACCAATCCAGACATGCAAACAAATAGAAACAGACACACAAACAGAGAAAGACAGACACTTTAGACATTCAAACCAACAAAGACAAATTCTTGGACTTGCAAACACCAACCCAGACATGCAAACAAATTTAATCAAACACCCAAACAGAGAAAGACAGACACTTTAGACATTCAAACCAACAAAGACAAATTTTTGGACTTGCAAATACCAAATCAGATATGTAAACAAATAGAATCATACACACAAGCAGAGAAACACAGACGCTTTAGAAATTCAAACCAACAAAGACAAATTCTTTGACTTGAAAACACTAGCCCAGACAGGCAAACAAATAGAATCAAACACACAAATAGTGAAAGACAGACTCTTTAGACATTCAAACCAACAAAGACAATTGCTTGGACTTGCAAACACAAAACCAGACATGAAAACAAATAGAATCATACACACAAGCAGAAACACACAGACGCTTAAGAAATTCAAACCACCAAAGACAAATTCTTGGACTTGCAAACACTAACCCAGACAGGCAACCAAATAGAATCAAACACACAAATAGTGAAAGACAGATACTTTAGACATTCAAACCAATAAAGACAAATTCTTGGACTTGCAAACACCAATCCAGACATGCAAACAAATAGAATCAGACACACAAGCAGAGAAAGA